>NC_046172.1:129918614-129961572 GCF_011064425.1 Rattus rattus
CTCATCTTTTGATGACTTTTAGTTGAAAATTGATTTTATCTGATATTAGAATGGCTACTCCAGCTTGCTTCTTCTGACCATTTGCTTGGAAAGTTGTTTTCCAGCCTTTCATTCTGAGGTAGTGTCTGTCTTTGTCTCTGAGGTGTGTTTCCTGTAGGCAGCAGAATGCAGGGTCCTCGTTGTGTATCCAGTTTGTTAATCTATGTCTTTTTATTGGGGAGTTGAGGCCATTGATGTTGAGAGATATTAAGGAATAATGATTATTGCTTCCGGTTGTATTCATATTTGGATGTGAGGTTATGTTTGTGTGCTTTTCTTCTCTTTGTTTTTTTGCCAAGACGATTAGTTTCTTGCTTCTTCTAGGGTATAGCTTGCCTCCTTATGTTGGGCTTTACCATTTATTATCCTTTGTAGTGCTGGATTTGTAGAAAGATATTGTGTAAATTTGGTTTTGTCATGGAATATCTTGGTTTCTCCATCTATGTTAATTGAGAGTTTTGCAGGATACAGTAGCCTGGGCTGGCATTTGTGTTCTCTTAGGGTCTGTATGACATCAGTCCAGGATCTTCTAGCCTTCATAGTTTCTGGCGAAAAGTCTGGTGTGATTCTGATAGGTCTGCCTTTATATGTTACTTGACCTTTTTCCCTTACTGCTTTTAATATTCTTTCTTTATTTTGTGCGTTTAGTGTTTTGACTATTATGTGACAGGAGGTGTTTCTTTTCTGGTCCAATCTATTTGGAGTTCTGTAGGCTTCTTGTATGCCTATGGGTATCTCTTTTTTTAGGTTAGGGAAGTTTTCTTCTATGATTTTGTTGAAGATATTTACTGGTCCTTTGAGCTGGGAGTCTTCTCTCTTCTATACCTATTATCCTTAGGTTTGATCTTCTCATTGAGTCCTGGATTTCCTGTATGTTTTGGACTAGTAGCTTTTTCCGCTTTACATTATCTTTGACAGTTGAGTCAATGATTTCTATGGAATCTTCTGCTCCTGAGATTCTCTCTTCCATCTCTTGTATTCTGTTGGTGATGCTTGTATCTACAGCTCCTTGTCTCTTCTTTTGGTTTCTATATCCAGGTTGTTTCCATGTGTTCTTTCTTGATTGCTTCTATTTCCATTTTTTAATTCCTTCAACTGTTTGATTGTTTTTCTGGAATTCTTTCAGGGATTTTGTGACTCTCTCTATGGGCTTCTACTTGTTTATTTATGTTTTCCTGGAATTCTTTTAGGAATTTTTGCGATTCCTCTCTGTAGGCTTCTACTTGTTTATTTATGTTTTCCTGTGTTTCTCTAAGGGAGTTCTTCATGTCTTCCTTGAAGTCCTCCAACATCATGATCAAATATGATTTTGAAACTAGATCTTGCTTTTCTGGTGTGTTTGGATATTCGTGTTTGCTTTGGTGGGAGAATTGGGCTCCAATGATGCCATGTAGTCTTGGTTTCTGTTGCTTGGGTTCCTCTTTGCCTCTCGCCATCAGATTATCTCTAGTGTTACTTTGTTCTGCTATTTCTGACAGTGGCTAGACTGTCTTATAAGCCTGTGTGTCAGGAGTGCTGTAGACCTGTTTTCCTGTTATCTTTCAGTCAGTTATGGGGACAGAGTGTTTTGCTTTCGGGCGTGTAGTTTTTCCTCTCTACAGGTCTTCAGCTGTTCCTGTGAGCCTGTGTCTTGAGTTCACCAGGCAAGTCGTTTGTAGCAGAAAAGTTTGTCTTACCTGTGGTCCCCAGGCTCAAGTTTGCTCGCGGGGTGTTGCCTATGAGCTCTCCGAGGCCTCAGCAACCAGGAATATCTGCGCCGCCCTTTCCGGGAGGTTCCGTGCACTGGGGTTCCAGATAGCTTTGTTTTCCTCTGGGATCAGTACTGTGTGCAGCGTGCAGTCTCTTCTGGTTTCCCAGGCGTGTCTGCCTCTCTGAAGGTTTAGCTCTCCCTCCCAATGGATTTGGGTGCAGAGAACTGTTTATCTGGTCGGTCTCTTCAGGTGTGGTGTCTCAGACCCGGTGGACCTGCTGCTCCTGGGCCCTCCTCTACGGGTACCCAGAGGCCGTATACAGTTTCCTCCTGGGCCAGGGATGTGGGCAGGGGGTGGGCAGCGTTGGTGGTCTCCTCCGCTTCTGCTGCCTCAGGAGTGCCCCCGCCCAACCAGGCGGGCGAGAACCCCCTCCAGGGGGCCTGGGGAGCAGAGCTGCTGAAGGCAGGATCCTCCGCTGGTCCGGGACTCTGGCCAAAACGAAGTCATTGTTTTTAATAGCCGAGTAGTTCTCTACTGTGTAAATGTACCACATTTTCTTTTTTTTTTTTTTTTTTTTTTTTTTTTTTTGGAGCTGGGGACCGAACCCAGGGCCTTTTGCTTGCCAGGCAAGCGCTCTACCACTGAGCCAAATCCCCAACCCCTGTGCCACATTTTCTATATCCATTCCTCTGTTGAGGCACATTTGGGTTCTTTTCAGCTCTGGCTATTATAAATAAGGCTGCTATTAATGTAGTGGAACATGTGTTTTTGTTGTATGTTGGAGCATCATATGCCCAGGAGTGGTATGGCTAAGGCCTTAGGTAGAACTATGTCAAATTTTCTGAGGAGCTTTCAGACAGATTTCCAGAGTGGTTGTACCAGCTTGCAATCCTGCCCACAGTGGAGGAGTGTTCCTCTTTCTCCACATCCTAGCTAGCATCTATTGTCACCTGAGATTTTGATCTTAGTCATTCTGACTGGTATGAGGTGGAATCTCAGGGTTGTTTTGATTTGCATTTCCCTGATGACTAAAGATGTTGAACATTTCTTTAGGTGCTTCTCAGCCATTCAATATTCCTCAGCTGAGAAATTTTGTTTAACTCTATACCCCATTTTTAATAGGGTTATTCGCTCTCTGGAGTCTAACTGCTTGAGTTCTTTGCGTATATTGAATATTAGTCCTCTATCAGATGTAAGTTTGGTAAAGATCTTTTCCCAATCTGTTGGGTACAGTCCTAATGATGGTGTCCTTTGCCTTACAGAAGCTTTGTAGTTTTATGAAGTCCCATTTGTCCATAGTTGATGTTAGAGCGAAAGCCATTGGTTTTCTGTTCAGGAAATTTTCCCCAATGCCCATGTGTCAGAGGCTCTTCCCACTTCTTTTTCTGACATTATTGCTGATGCCAATTAAGTGCAAACTGACAGGAAGCTGATATATTTGTCTCCTAAGAGGCTCTTCCAGAGCATGACAAATACAGAGGTCGATGCTTACAGTCAACATTGAACTAAGAACAGGGTCAAGGAAGGATTAAAGGAGCTGAAGGTGTTTTCAACCCCATAAGAATAACCATACCAACCAACCAGAGCTCCCAGGGACTAAACCACCAACCAAAGAGTACACATGGACAGACCCATGGCTCCAGCTGCCTATATAGAAGAGAATGACCTTGTTGGACATCAGTGGGAGGAGAAGCCCTTGGTCCAGCCAAGGCTCGATGTCGAGTGTAGAGGAATGTCAGGGTGGGGAGGAGGATAGGGGTGGGTAGGTGGGGAACAACATCATCAAAGGGGGGGGGATAGGATGAGGGTTTATGGACAGAAAACCGGGAAAGAGGATAACATTTGAAATATAAATTAAAAAAATCCAATAAAAAAATGAAAAAAACTTCTAAAATTTGTCTAATATAAGTACTGTCATTAAATAGCCATTGGTTATTATCTTCTGTTTCAAGAAAGAGATTATCAAAAATACGTAATTTTTATAAGACACTTTTAAAAATTGAACTTTGTTCCCCAAAGCACTAACTCCTGGTGTTAATAAATGGGACTTTATTTTGAAAGATGGTAAGTTAAGATTAAGCCATATTAAGTTAGATTGAGAACTTAGTAATGTTCTCACAAGTCAAGTTAGGCTGATTATTACTGGCTACAAGCTGGCTGAGACAAGGAAGGTAAACTCCCCTGATACTTCTTGCAAACAACTAAATCTCAAACTTCTTGATGCTTGAATAATCAATGGGACAATGTGTGTAGTTTTTTTTTTTTAGTTTGTTTTGTTTTTATGAATAGGAGTTAAATGTTTTATGTCAGTTCTTCTTTTCCATTTGTCCATATTCTCTATTTTGTATTTATACTTTTTTCATATAATACATTCCCACTGAGGTTTTCCCTCCTCAGTCTTGCCAGTCTCTCACAATTTGTCTCTACCCTGGATCTACTGCTCCTCCGGAAAAGAGCAAGCCTCCCAGTGATATCAACTAAGCACCACATAACAAGATGCAATTATACTAAGACAATGTATTTTAAAAATAAATTTTAAATCACCAAATAGGTTTTTAATGAAAACCTCAGGAACTAAATATTACTCTTTTGCCTTACCTTATGGAACACAGTTACTTTTCCATTGAATAATGCTTAGCACTTCTATTTAAAGAATAGACTACTAGGAGGCTGGAGAGATGGCTCAGTGGCTAAGAGCACTGACTACTCTTCCAGAGGTCCCGAGTTCAAATCCCAGCAACCACATGGTGGCTCCCAACCATCTGTAATGGGATCTGATGTCCTCTTCTGGTGTGTCTGAAGACAGTGACAGTGAACTCATAGAAATAAAATAAATAAATATCTTTTTAGAGAAAAGAAAGCTGGCTGAGCATGAACCAGAGAGAGGAGGCTGGGGAGATCCTTTGGATGATATTAATTGACTAAAGCTTTTATTTCTGAGGTGATATGACTGTGACTCTACTACAAACTAGAAGATTCATATTTATTATATCAGGTTTTAAGTCAACTTATGAACAATTTCACATCAAAAAATGAATGAACTAATTAAAGGAATAAACAATATATTTTATATCTATCAAAGCATAAGGCATAGTTATTCCATTTTAACTAATTTTTAAAACAATGTCCAAATTTTTAAAACTGAAGTATATAATGTATGCTAGTTCCTGATAAGTGTACTAAGAGGAAGGAAACTATGTTTTAATAAAATTAACACTCATAACTTTCACAACAAAAATCCTAACTGCATAATCGATCCTTATGAAGTCACTGAAGATTAGTAAGGTTTTGCTACCTAATAGGTATCTCTGGTATAATGACCACAATACGCTGAGATAGAGGGCATTATAACTAAGAAATTATTTGAAACTCCATTTAACTACATCAAGCCCCGTGGCAAGCAGTTATAAACCTATGCATCAAAAACTAAAAGTGTGTCATTTGAGATCGCATAACGTCAGTAAATGGAATTCCTTTGCTCTTTTGTGACATCAAGACTTTCATTTATTTAACATTGTTTATCTCACAGAATAAATTTACTATGCAGAACTTTTCCAGTCAAATCAAATTCCTGAATTTCTAGTTCTAAATCCTTTTAACATTTGCATCACTAGCAGTTATAGCATCCGTGTTTCTGTAGAGACCCATTGTAGACAATAGAGGAGACACTGCTGTTCATCCAAGCAAAGAGGATGGTCTAACAGCATCTTAGGCTTCCCACACACTGCTGTTTGCACCTTTGGTGTTATAAACTGAATGCTAATTAGGCCTTACACTTGTAATTAGATGGTTTATTCATGCTGCTTTAATGTTTTTTTTTTTTTTCTTTTCCAAATTTGGCTTCCTAGTTACCACTTTCCAGATGATTGCCTGAGTTTTTGTGACATCACTGGTAACTTCCTAGAGCCTTCATCAACAGTATCTGTACATTAGTTGAATGAACAGTTTCTTCAGAATCCAAATAAATTCAGTAAATTTTTGTATTTACTGAAATAACTCCTTAATCTTGTCATGCTCTTTCTATCCTTGATATCCACTGCTATAGTTATACTATGTCCTCAGTTCTGCTTTCAGAGGGGTGCTCCTAAAATGACAATGAGTCCACAGACTCTGTGTATAGATTCCTCCAGTAGCTTATCATTTCACTCAGAATAAAAGCCAACATGTTCCAGGATTTCTGATTTACCAGTCTTAGATGCCTTTGGCCTATCAATTTTCTGACTTCTCCCCTACTCTCCTATTGTTTTTTGCTTGTTTGTTTGTTTTTGCCACGTTAACATTCTTACTTACAAATCCCTCCATTATTGAAAAATGCCTATGCTTGAAGGTCACATTAGAAAACCAATAGTACCAAGTTTCTTCTTGTAGATACAAGCATGACAAATCCCTAATATATTTAACCCAGGTCTTTACATCCCTATTCCAACTCTGTCCTCCATTATTTGGCTATTTTCATATATGACGTCAACTATGACAGAAAATGAACACACTATAGACATACATATATATGTATGTATATAAATACCAATGCTACCTAAAATTGATATGCAAGTTTAACACCATTTCTATTACAAATTTAGTAGAGTCCTTTTGTGGTTAGAGCTAGGAATTGATTCTATCACATATGTGGAAAAGTAAAGGATGATCAGAAAAACTTAAAAAATGGAAAGACAATTAAAAAAAATTATACCTGATTTTAAGATATGGATTGGCAAAACAGAAAATAAATAACTTAGAACCAGACCTACACAATTATGGCCAAGAGACTTGTAACAAAGTTACAAATGCAGTTTAGTAGAGGAAGGATAGTCATCCAATCACAGGTTAGAGAAACAACTGTACATGCACCAGCACAAAAACAAACCATACATAGAATTTACTCTAAATGGAAAACTGCCGCAATATAAAACATAAAAACGTAAAGTGGTGTGCATATATCTTAATTTTAAAGGAAGTAATTAGAAATTAGACTTTATCAAAATTAAAATTTTTCTTCTTCCAAGAAAACCACAGGTTGAAGAAAAATATGTGTAAGCAAACAACTGTCCAATATGTAGCCAGAATTTATAAAGAACTATTAAAATTCAATAAAGAAGGAATAATAAGCCTCTTTTCAAAAATATAATAAATTTGAACTAAAATTTCACAGAAAGACTGTATGTAAATAATCACATGAAAAGATTTACATATCATCACCCATTTATCAGATGCATGTCAAAACCTTGCTAAGAATCACTACATGGATAATCAAAGTCATTGCTGGTGGGAGTGCAAAATGATATAGTCACATTGAAAGGCAATTTGGTTAGTTCCTACAAGTTTAAACACACATTTGCTATACAGCTCAATAAGACAGTTTTTAAGGTATTTACTCAAGTAAGGTGAAAAATTATGTTCACAGAAAACTTTTATCTGCACGTTTGGAGTATAATAATTGCCCAAAACTGAAAGTGAGAAAGATGTCACTCCATGGCTGAACGGTTAAAGAAAATTAAATGGACTATTACTCAGAGTTAGCAGAGAAAGAGAAGCTGTTAATCTACGGAACCAAAAGGATGAATAGTAAATGCATTTTCTTAAGTAGACTCTTCTAGATTAAGAAGAAAATCAAGTTTCTTATTTCATTCTATGGGTCATTTTAATGGAAAAACCATTAGAGATGAAAATATTAGTGATGGAAATTATGGGGGAAAGGAATTAACTAGAAGTGAGGGTACAGAATTGATTTTTATGGCAATAGAATTATCTCTGTGGTATAATTGTTGACACAATGATGGGATGCATGTGAAATGTCCTTTGAAGTATAAACTATGAAGATTAAATTTTACAAATCTATCAAGACCCCAGAAAAAATGTGAAGGAACATAGATTTTGATGCATGAATCTCACCATTTTCCACATATGTCATATTATCTCACAGTTAAAAAACAGATAAGGAAATGAAGGTAGTAGAGCTCAGTAATTCTGGAAAGCAGTAATTTTTGAATTATAAAGTTATTTTATGTACAGTAATAGGTAAATCAATTTCTCATAGAGGTACAAACTTGTACAAATCAAGAGAAGAGTTTATGCCAAGGACTAGCTTTCTCACAGCTAAAAAGGAACTTGGAAAACATCAACTTGATTTACAAATTAGTTGTACATTTTGCACCCCACCGACAATGAGGGACTCTTCCCCTTGCTCCAGCTCTTCGTCAGCGTGTGCTGTCACTCGAGTTCTTGATCTCAGCCATTCTGACGGGTATGAGATGGAGCCTCAGGGCTGTTTTGATTTCCCTGATGACTAAGGACTTTGAACATCTCTTCAAGTACTTCTCGGCCATTTGAGATTCCTTTATTGAGAATTCTCTGCTTAGTTTGTGACCCTCCTTTTTAAATTTTAATTTTCTTGTATACTTTATTACTTACATTTAAAATGTTATTCCCTTTCCTCCCTCTCCCATACCCCCTCCGCCCTCCCACTCCTTCTACGAGGGTGCTCCCACTCCCACCCACCCACTCCAACTTCAACACTCTGGCATTACCCTACATTGGGGAAACTAGCCTTCACAGGACCAAGGGATTTCCCTCCTATTGATGCTGGACAATGCCATCCTCTGCTACATAAGTGGCTGGAGTCATGGGTCCTTCCATGCACACTCATTGGCTAGTTGTTTAGTCGCAGGGAGCTCTGGTGGGGTCTGGTTGGTTGATACTGTTGTTCTTCCTATGGTATTGCAGCTCCTTCATTCTTTTCTCTAACCCCTCCATTGGGGTCCCCTTGTTGGGTTATTTGGGTTGTTGGTGTCTAACTTCTACCTCAAGACCCAACTATACCATTCCTGGTCACATAACCCCCCGCCAAAGATGCCCCACTATACCACAGGAACACTTGCTTAACTATATTCATAGCAGTTTTAGTCATAGTAGCCAGAAACTGGAAATGACCTAATTATCCTTCAACTGAAGAATAGACAATGGAAATGTGTTTCATTTACACAATGGAATACTTCTCAGCTATTAAAAACAAGGACATCATGATCTTTGCATGTAAATGGATGGGACTTAAGAATATCATCCTGAGTGTGGTAACTCAGACCCAAAAGGACATACATTGTATATATGCACTTCTAAGTAGATTTTAGTCATAAAATACAGGATTCCCATGCTACACTCCATAAATCCAAAGAAGCTGAACAAGAAGGAAGGCCCAAGCATAGGTGCTTAAATATCACTTAGAAGGGGGAATATAACACAGTATAGTCATAGGAGGCAGACAGAGGGAAGCAACTGGGAGGGAGAGGGGATGAGGAGGGGAATCAGGGTGTTTAGGATCATATGTGGAGAGGGACAAGAGAGATGGACAGATGAACATGAGAACAAATGGAAATCTGCAACTGGTTGAGATGGGGAGGTGGGGAGTAAGGGCATCTGGAGGACATGTCAGAGACCTGAGATAGGAGAGATCCTCAAGAGTCAATGGGGATAATCTTAGCTGAGACTCACAGCATTGGATATATGAAGTCACAACCTCCTGTAGCCAGGCAGGAACCTCAGTGGAGTGATAGGGACACCAACCCACCCACAAAACTTTCGACCCAAAATGTATCTTGTCTACAAGAAATGCAGTGACAGGGAATGGAGCAGAGACTGAGGGAATGGTTGAGCAATAACCAGACCAACTTGAAACCCATCCCTTGTACAATCACTAATCTCTGACACTAATTAATGATAGTCTGTCATCTTGCAGACAAGAGTCTAGCATGGCTGTCCTCTGAGAGGCTCTACCCAGCAGCTGACTTAGGATGCAGTTACCCACAACCAAACATTGGATGGAGCGTGGGAACTCTTATGGAAGTGTTGGGGAAAGGATTGCAAGCCCCTAAGAAGGTAGGAACTTCACAGAAAGACCAACAGAGTCAACTAATCTGGACCTTTTGTACTCTCAGTCTGAACTACAAACCAAAAAACATACCCGGACTGGACCTAGCCCACCCATCCCGAACATATGTACCAAATGTGCAGCTTGTTCATTATGTGGGTCTCAAACAACCAGAATTGGGGCTATCTCTAAAGCTATTCCCTGTCTTTGGACTATGTTCTTCTAGCTGGGATGCCTTGTCTGGCCTCAGTGGAAAAGGATATGCCTAGACCTGCACTGACTTGATGTGCCAGGGAGGGGCATGTCAAGGCCAAGGTGGACCTCCACCCTCTCAGAGAAGAAAGGGAGGGGATGTGAGGGAGGAACTGTGGGGGGTATACCAGGAAGGGGGCAGCAATTGGCAAATTGTAATATAAAATGAATAAAGAAAAGAATGAGAATAGAATTTAAGAGAAAGGAAAGGTAGAAATACTAGAAAATGAATCATATGTTGTCAAACCAGTCAGAACTATCATTACAAACATTGTATGTATATGATATATGATATATATATCAAATACATACAGAAGCTAAATGTGTGTCCAAATATACTAATATAGATTACTATTAATATACTTTTACCAAGATTGGAGAGAAGATAAAATGGAGAGAGAGAGAGAGAGAGAGAGAGAGAGAGAGAGAGAGAGAAAGATAGATTATGCATATATTAAATAAAATAAATAAACCTAATAGAGTCCAGCACTTCACTACTTTATGCTGAAAACACTAGGATATATGCTTAATAATTTTCAAGTGTGAAATGTATTATTGAAATCTTGTTATCATGTTATCAAGAAAGTATTCATCCTCCCTAACTGAACTTTTGTCCCTTTTGATCCACACACCCCCATTATTCTCCACCCCTATTCTTTCCTCTGCTTCGATGAGTTCAAATTCTTCATTCCAACACAGAAGGCAGATGAGATAGAATTCGTATTTATATTTCTGGTTAATTTCATTTCGTCTGTTATAAATTTTTAAATATCTCTATTCTATATTATGTTTTCTGACCCATTTTTCACATATTATCCATAATTAACTAACGTTGGACATGTAGACTAATTTCCTATCTTAGCTACTTTGAATAATGCTTCAGTTAACATGAAAGCACAAATATCTCTTTAACATACTTTAGTTCCATGATACTAGTTTTATCTTTAATTTTAAGTTTTATCTTTAAGTTCTCAGGAACTTCTAGATACTTTCCTATGATGATTGTGTGGACAGTGTAGAAGATATCCTCCTGAAGCTATCTAAATCAAGGTTATGCCTTGGCATTTTGATACATCTGACTGACATTCTTCCTGCAGTCAGGATAGTTCCTTTTATAAATTAGGAGGAGTGAAGTGGAATCATTCCAACAATACAGTGTAACAAAATTTATGTGAATGTTGTACTTTTCTCCCTCTTGAAATATTTCACTATATCTATATCCTTTTCACTTTGTTTATATAAAATGGCACAATAAGTATGCAAGGAACCAGAGGAGTTTCAACAGGGGTGCTCTTCTAAGCATAGTAGATTCATAATATGAAAACAGATTTCCATTACCTGCCCATATTCTAACATCAATTTGACCAAAGCAAATGAGTTTGCCTTTGTGATACCTAAATTTTAGCAATAAGTAATGTTACCTTTCACTAGCATGTTTGCACACCATCTGCTTCCTAAAGCAAGTCTTGTCTGTTGTGAGAAAATTGGCAAGCATGATTATGAAACTTTGCATTCCAGATATTAAATGTTCAAATATTAATTTGTTCTGAAATGCTTACCAAAGTTACCAGTGCGTTCATTACAACCTTCATAATTAAAGTTAATATCTACTAATAAAATCAACAGGATAGTATTGTACCACCAATTATGTTGTGCTGAAAGGAAAATCTCTTCTTTTCTTCCTGTGTCATTTTGTTCTTCCCTATTAGAGCAGTGAAGCATATGAGATGGTAAATAATAAATAATATGACATGCTTTATTGACAAAACATTTTTAAAAATCATGCCAGTAGCTATAGATGACATCACATGCTCAGAGAAAAGATGTTTCAATGGGAAATAATACAAAAAATAATAAAACAAAGCAGCAATATTGATAACGGGAAGGTATTTTGCTCAAAGGAAAAATTTTGATTTAGAAATTGACTGTAAGTAGGCATATCATAAAGTGTCTGTATATTAGCACTAACAATTAGCATTTCTATATTTGTATCTAACATTATTCACTGCTTCCAAACAAATTTCCCATATTTCCCATGTCCTAGAGAATGAGTAGTATAGACTTCTCAACCTCCCCACCAAAATAATGGCTGCCACTGATTGTATACATCTCTGCTGAGCACTGCCTGCATTAGCTTGCTTACACAAAATGCAGTCCTAAGGCAGATCTCACTATTTTCTCTATTTTACTAATGAGAAAACTGAAGGTGACAAGTTTTGAACATTGTTCCATTATTATGTAACTAGGAAGTAGGGAAGTAGAAGATTTCATCTCTGCAGTATCCAAATCGCATTTTTTGATTACTATAATATCATCCTCATGACCCCTCATGTTCTCATGTAAACAGTTCACAAGGTATGATTGGACACTCTAGTAATAGTGATGCAATAATTTACTTGGAAAAAGTATGAAAAACCCAAAGCTCTGTGGAAATAGGTAACAATATCTAGAAGCTAATTAAGGGGAAAGATAAATCTCACTATTCACTGTATCTAGAGGTTTTTTTGATTGAATTTTTCTGAGACAAGAAAAGCTCAAAGAAAACCTTTATTGTTTTGTAACTTCAACGTTATAGTATTTGTTAGAAAGTTTCACATTGTTTTTGACTGTGGAAATTATCATTAGGGGAATATTTTTAAAAGTTGTCTTACAGTGCATATCACCTGTTCTCTTAAAAGATAACAAAGGAACAATTCAAATTCTTTTCCATAGGACACTAAGCAATACTATCTGGGACAAAAGAGAAAAGAGCAAGAACCTGTTTACAATCTGGTTTTGTAAAGTTTTTGAGTAGGCAACAGAGAAGGGTAGAAAACCTTTTTCTTTACTAATTTGGAAAAAGGAAGCAAATTTGTTAGTGAGCAAAGATTTGGAAAAAAACTTATTAAGAAGGAAATCCTTACCTCAGACTCACATGTCAGTTTAGGGGATTTCAACAGAAGCAGCTAGCTGCAACACACACATATGAGTTGAAGCAACTTATTGTACAGAAGAGTGGAATATTGGCAAATTGTGACATTCCTGCTATTTACATTAAGTTATTGTTCAATTTTCCTACTGGAAATGTGTATAATCAAATTCTATCCTGTTCATCTTGAGTTTGCTTGCCTCTGTTGTAGACTTTTCTGTGAGAAAACATTCCCCAAATTCTTGAAGAGATTTTTTTACCAGTGACCAAATGTAAGATTGGTAAGAAACACCTTATCAGGAAGGAAAATACATCTGAATGTTTAATGGTGTCACAAACACATGCTGAACAAAGCAAGAGCTTTGCCTCACTTGATGACGTCTCCTACCACTGAGGGAGATAGTACGTCATCAACATCAGCAGTTTATTTGTGTATCAGCACTAGCCACACGTGCTGATTCTTCTTCCAATTCCCTGTCTTTTCTGATTTTCGCTTTCTAGTTCACACAGCATGGCACTGCTTCTGATTCTGTCTGTTGCCATAGGAATCAACTCTCATACTAATATGTAAGTGCCACTGACTCATCTTCTGGTAAGAAAAGCTGGAAGGACATCCCTCTTTCCAAAAGAACCAGATACCTACACAGATGCTCCCTGGGTTACAGAAATGCAGACACCCAATTTTTTCTACTAACTCAGTTGTTCATAGCATAGGCCATCCATTTTCCCCATCTCCATGAGATCATATCCCAGTAAAATACTGAGAAGCATTATACTCATTTTTATTTATAAACATGGAAACTAAGGCACCAAGGCATTCTAACTAACCAAAGTTCCCATGGAAAATTAGATATACTCTTGAGCAATGCTCTCAACCCTCTTAATACTGTGACCCTTTAAAAGAGTTTCTCATGTTGTAGTGACCCCAACCATAAAATTATTTTCATTGTTACTTCACAACTGTAATTTGACTACTGTTATGTATTAAAATGAAAAATATCTTAAAAGAAGGATATGTGATATGCCAATCTCTGGGAAAGTGTCATTTGACCTGCCTTCAAAGTTATTGTATGTAACCCAAGGGTTGGGAACTGCTATTCTTGAAGTTCATCTTCAAAGTCTTCATTTCTCAGTGTAGACCGATTCTAGAGCACCTACCTGTTAAGGAAAAAACATCAGGGACATTTTTATAGCCTAGGTAAGATGTCAGGAAACTATTGCAAAATGTGGCATTTTGCATATCTTTCAAAATAAAGTGTTATCAAAACACAGCTATAATTACACATTTATATATAATTCCTGGTTGCTTGTACACTATAACAACATAGTTGTTATGGTAGAAACCATTTGGTTGCTAACCCCCTAACATTTATTGGCTCTTCAAAGAATTAAAATGGACTATTTTCTGGCTAAAAGCATAGACTCAGAATTCCCACATTCTGAGGTCAGAATTTTATCTGTGCAATTTTGGAAGTAAGATACCTTGGAAATTTGTTTGAACTTCCTGAGCTTCAGTTTCCCCATATGGATAATGAAATATATTTTTCTCTTGCTGTGATAAGAAGCTATGACCAAGAAAACTTATAGAAAAAAAGGGTTTTTTTTTGGGGGGGGCTTCTAGTTTCAGAGGGTTAAGAGTTCATAACAAATCATTCCAGAAAACATGGCATCAGCTAGGTGGACATGACAGTCCAACGGTCCCTAAAAGCTTAAATTACAAGGTGCGGGGGGAGGGGTGGTCAAGGAGAGAGGGATGGAACTGGGAATGGTATAGGATTTTGAAACCTCACCACCACCATCACCCCTGCCCAGTGACACACCTCCAACTACACTATACTATACTTCCTAATATTTCCCAGTTTCACAAACTGCAGACCACATATTCAAATATGTGTACCTATGGGGTCCATTCTCCTTAAAATCACCATACCTTGGCAAGTTACTTCATTTTCCTGAGCCTCAGTTTCCCCATATGAAAAATGAAACAAAATTGTGCCAGTTATAGAAGGGCGTTATTTATCCTATATCGAAGGATGTTATTTATCTTGTATAGAAGGTTGTTATTCACAAAAGTCAGAAGTACACTCACAGCTTGGCATGTGGTAATCTATTCTTCTTTTTCTTCCACTCAGGGGAGGCCAAATAATTCTTGTACTTTGGGGATATGTGTGATTACAGCAGCATGGTGCCAGCCATACACTATGCATATCCCAATGTGCCAAAAAGGGGAAGATAAAGGGACAGTGGAAGATGGTAGCAGCCCAATGTCCCCAGGAACAGCTCTACTGTGTATATATAGGTCCACTCCAAACCTCTCCCAGAGAGCAGCGTGTTTCAATGGTAACCTTTGGTACAAGTGAGGCAGATCAGTGACTGCCTTGTCTGACTGATTTTCTTGTGTATGGTAAGGTGCATTCAGCTCTACATTGCTCTGTTGCAAAAACCCAAATGCCAAGGCCTACCTGCCCCTCCTTCACATTCCTCCTGAAGTCCTGCTTGCTATGAGAGAAACTATGTCTGATTTGGTTTCTGAGCTTGATTATCAGTACTCAGACCTTTCCTCTGATAGTTAAAGACATGACTGCTGTTTCTGCTTAGACACTGTTGCTATGCTTGGGATTTTTACCCTCACTGGATCTGAGCATGCAAGCAGGACATAGCCTGTGATGATAAGTAGAAGGTGAGAATTATACATTTTAGTGAAGGAATGGAACCCAAAATCCATGCCCACCCCCCCATGTGTGTGTGTGTGTGTGTGTGTGTGTGTGTGTATGTGTGTGTGTGTGTGTGTGTGTGAGAGAGAGAGAGAGGGGGGGGGTTTGTCATGTTTCTGTTGTTTAAAGGTATCCAAATCATATGAAATAACTGACTATTGTGCTTACAGCTTTTATATGAAAAATGGGTTATCCCTAGTCCAGAGATGCTATGATGGCTTGGAGGGAAAAGGAAATATGGTCACTGCATATCTTCATGTATGAACTGAAAGGATAGGAATTATTAGAAGCCCCAATGTGTTCCTGACAAGGTAGTATTAGGTTATTAATTATTACCTAAGTTAAACCATTCACTTACCAAGCCCAATCTTCTCATGATCAAGGTCAAATTTTTTTCAAGAAAATTCTTCTATAAATATTTTAGGGGAATACAACAGTTTGAAATATTCTGAATGACCAAAATGAATTTTTTACTTGACTAATCTCTTTCAATTTTATCTATGAGGTAATAATTTACCATTGTTCTCTTTAGAAATGTGACTGTGGGTAAGTTGATCCTTTCAATTAATTTTTTTGCCCATATGACATGGCATTGATTTCCTTATCTCAAAGATGAAGGAAAAATCAGTAGTTACTCCAAGGTTATTGTGAAGGTTAAATGGGCTAGAATAGTGTATGGCACGTGGTGCATGCTTAGTCATACTTAGATTTGATGATTATAAAGATGTGGCTAAATTATAGCATTGAACCAGGATTGACAGTCTTAACTACATGCCAGACAAATTTGAAAGTGCCTTTAGGGTATTTTTCAGGGACAGGGTTGGTGGTTAGGTAGAATATGAAAATTATATCTTGATCTGGGGGGATTTATATTTGCTTTGGAGAATAGCCTCCTGACCTTTTTTCTTCCCTACAGACACTTAAATGTAAACAGCCCATTCTAGACTCATATTAGCAGGCTCTACAACTTTAAAAACTAGTATTCCCACACCCTAACCCAGGGACACAGAAAACAAATACCTTTATTTTAATTTCCTCCTTTCAGCTATAGGGTTTACACACAGTATACTGGGAAGTTGTGCATCTGTTTCTGAATCCCAGGATTAATTAGTACATTCTAGATGATATATCTATATCATTCAAGAGGAGAGTGGGCTTTCATGGATGCTAGGAATGTCAGATTTAATTAGTAGAGCTGTGGATTATGTTCATGGCCCTGCTGCTCTTAGGCTCTTGTACTCCAGATATGTTTCTTCCAGTCTTAGAGCCTCAGTGTCTTCAAGTACAAAGTGAAGTAATGTTGGAACCCACATGTGATGATTAATCTCAGTTGTCAACTTGAGATGCAGAAGCACCTGACAGATGTGCATATGGGTACGTTTGTGGGTAGTTGTCTGGATTAGGCCAATTGAAGTGGGAAGCCCTGACTAGTGTGAGTGGTAGTGTTCCCCAAGTTGAACTATCAGCCTCTATGGAATGGCTTAAGTGGGCAAGGCGCAAGTATTCACTGTTTTCTTCTTTCTTACTTTAGATGCAACATAACTGGTTGCTACAAGATGCTGCTACCTTGACTTCTGCCATGATGGGTTGTTCACTGAACTGTGAACCAAACAAATCCTTTCTTTGTCAGGATGCTTTATGTTATTGTGGAAACAAGAAAAATCACCAAGACAACATATTACTTTATCGATGGGAATAGGAAAAAGGCAACACATATGCCATAGCTAGAGTAGTCCTGAGGAAGACGATATTCATAAAGGGGAGAGAGAGCTCTATCACTATCTAGCCACTCTTGTCTCATCCTTATCAAAATAACCAGAATATTTTCTCCTCTAAGTCTTTGTCTTTTCAGACTGAAATGTACAAGTCCAAACCTCTACCATGTGTCTAATTATGAGGCAAATAATAACATGCATCTAGATAAACTTAAGTCTCAATTCATTTGGAGAAAGGTGGGTAAATTAAGAGTACAAGAAATTCCAATACAACACTATTTTTGTGTATAATCAAAATCATGCAGAATTGAGATTGAGTTAAAGATACTATTTCAAAAGTCTGTTGTCTTCTTTGATAGTCATATCTACTTACTATAACAGCAGAAAACATTCATATTCATCTATATTCATCAGAAACCTTTTACACAAACCTTAGAATAATTGCAATGTGGCTTTATGTGAATCCTGATATGGCCCCATGCTAAGATACATGATACATGCATCACTCCAGACAAAGTTAGGAGAAAGATTGGAAAACTCATGGCCCATAATTCTCAGGGTATGTCATATTATCTAATAAGTTACTCCTCAAGCTTTATGTAGCAATCCAAAGCTACTACTATGGACGAGCTATTCCTAGGATTATATTTAATCACTTGTGGATGGAAGTTCCATACTGTACCAGGACTGTGCACATATGCTAGCTATCTTACACTGCCATAATAAAATACCACAGTGACGGTTGCTTAAGGAATAAAAAGTAGTATTCACTCAGTTTTGGAGTCCAAAAGTCTTGTAGGATTGGAACCTTTTGAAGCTACTTTCTTTGTCTTCTAAATAAACAACTGTACATGTGCGTGCATGCGTGTGTGTGTGTGTGTGTGTGTGTATGTGTGTGTGTGTGTGTATGTGTTATAGTGGATTTCCTTTTATACATATATACATATATACATATATACTGTGTCCTAAACTCTGCTTAAAAAGATTCCAGTCTGGTTGGTTAAAGTCCTGCCCTACTGACCTTTTTGGTTTTTTTTTTTTTTTTTTTTTCCGGAGCTGGGGACCGAACCCAGGGCCTTATGCTTCTAACAAGCGCCTCCACCACTGAGCTAAATCCCCAACCCCTCCTACTGACCTTTTTAATAGAATCATTTTAATAAAGATCCTGATTTCTCTCATCCATGGCTTCTGTACCAGTAGATTTAAACACTCCAGGCTTGAAAACAGTGAGGAAAGATATGTTAATACTGAACATGTACAGGCATATTTTTTCTTTTATTACTCATGAAAGAATACAGAAGAACAAATATTTGCATAGCATTCTTACTATATTCAGTATTATAGGCAATGTAAATATTAATTATACACAAAGAGGTTGTCTATGGGTCAGAGTAAAACATGCCATTTTATACAAGGGAAAATGCATTAGTGTTTCTGCTGTCCTCTGATGACAGCAAACTCTACGTTCTGAAGTACTCAGGGTAGTACTTTATTATATGGACTAGGTGGTTGTGATCCAGTCTATTATTGCTTCTGTTTCCACATGTAATATTCCTGAAGCTGCAGCATCTAGAGTGAGTGAGGTCTGAGAGGGACTTGTCCTAGGTTGTTCCTTAAAATGTGATTTTCTTTCTTCTCTACTGTATTTGCCAAAATGGATATCTTGTTATATATTAATTGATTTATGTATTCACCTTACATCCGTGTAGCGGCCCTCCTTCAAGATCTCCCTCACATAGCCCCTGCCCCTCCACTTCTCTTCTGAGAAGACAGAACCCCCATCACATCCTAGTACAGCAAGTCACTGCAAGACTAGGTACACCCTCTCACACTAAGGTCAGGCAAGGTGATCCAGTTAAAGGGAACGAGATCCACAGCCGGGCAACAAATTCAGAGAGAGTTCCTATTCCAGTTACTGGGGACTTGCATGAAGACCAAGCTTCATAGCTACTGTATATATATGAGAGACTTAGGTCCAACTCATGCTTGCTCTTTAGTTGGTAGTTCAGGAGCTCCAAGGGTCCTGGTTAGTTGAGTTTGTTGGTCTTCTTGTGGAGTTCCTATCTGCACCCCTCCAGGCCTCTCAATCCTTCCCCCAAATCTTTCACAAGACATTTTGAGCTTGAAGTTTCAGCTAGACTCATTCCCATAGACTCAATGGGGTTTCCCTCTTTCCCAAGTCTTGGGCACATCCTAGAAAAGCACACACACACACACACACACACACACACACACACACACACACACACACACACAACCTGCATGCCTCTGATTTCCATTCTCCCTGCTCTCTATGCTTGATCTTCAACCCTGCTCCACTTCCCATCCCCTCTCCCATCTAGTCCTCTCCCTCCATCAACCTCAGGTGTCTATTTTATTTCCCCTTCTGAGGAAGATTCATTACTTAATGACTCTGCTATCATCTTACTTTAT
This sequence comes from Rattus rattus, assembly GCF_011064425.1. Taxonomy (NCBI): domain Eukaryota; kingdom Metazoa; phylum Chordata; class Mammalia; order Rodentia; family Muridae; genus Rattus; species Rattus rattus. Next base: position 129,938,228 of record NC_046172.1, read on the forward strand.
TCGAGTTGTAAAATATATACAAACCCTATGGCTTTAATATCACCTGTCCATGACAATTTTTTGGCCCATTTACTCCAAAGTACAGCTCATTATGCTTTGCTTTAGTTAAAAAGTGTATGTGTATTGGGTGTAGCTATACCCAAGGAACATATGAGCATTTTCAGCAAAGTCCAGATTAGAAACACTTTAATATCATTCTAAGACTATGTTACTGATTATGGTTCTCACTTTGGGATTTGGGAAATGTGGTCACTGTAGAAGCCATACTTCTTTACAGGCATATGCATAATTGTGTATAAATAATGTACCTCCACAGATGCATAATGAATGATAATTAAGATATTTACATTGTGCACATGTGCTCTCAGTCTCAAAACTCCAATTCAAAATGCCAATTGTCTCTTAACACAAAAAGAGATTCAAAACAAACCTTTCTAGAACTTTATAACAAACATTTTCCTTTAGTTTTATGGAACATAAAGAGAGAAGAGTGATAATTGTTGGGTATATCACACCACACATGTTGAATTTTTCCAAGGCAGTGCCAATTTTAAAGTGCAGATCACATTTTGGGGGTTACAAAATCCAATTTTGTAATTGCAGCAGTCATTTAACCTTGAGATTTGGTTGATTCACTTTCTGAATAAAAATCCCCATTTTCGAAGAGACTGATGGGAACACCAGAGAATGACGATTGCTTTCTGTCTTTTTCTGACAATTGCTTTCTATTTTCTCTCTCATTCTCAGTTACCTCCAAGGATGAAAGCTCAGAACGGAATATCTCTAGCTATGGGTCTGAATAAAATGTTGGGAAAGGCTCCATCATTAATATGCATCCTATTTCCTGCATGATTGAGTGTTGTTAAAGAATTCTAACTATCATTCAGCTCTGATAACCTTTCTATTGACTGCTTAGTTAAGTGGTGATAAGAGAATAAATATTTACTTGTCAATAATGAAGGGTAAAGGACATCCTATAATATATAATTAATGAGATAATGGAATAAATGCAGTTGGTACTGCTTCTGTGTCTGGTCGTGGGATGCAGAGGGCAGCAGCAGAATTGAATAAAGACAATTAAAATAACAATTTTTCCTTTTACCATATAACATTTTATTAGAGAATTCAGATATACAACAAAACTGAAATAATTTTAAAGTGACTAATAGCCAGATGTCTTTGAACTACGAAAATAGCCCTTTCTTTCTGTTTTCTCGGTGCACCATGGTTAGGTAAACATGGGCTAGAGCTATGTTGTTTTCTGTCCTTGTGAATAGTGTGCACCTAAGAGGAGTATCTACCTTCTCAGAAACACAGATAAACATGGTATATTTCTGAAATTTTCCATAGCTCATTGCTGCATCAATACAACTAGCTGCTCCCTTCCCCAGCCTCATGATCCTTCAACTGCCCACCATTCCATTCACCCCCCTTCATATTCTTAATGTCAAATGTTTGAGAACACGACAATCCAGACCACAAGAAATACTCAGCTGCTGCCTAGTACAGACAGTTTAACGAAGCTGCAAGTACGTTCCTAAAGCAAATGTCACAGAAAACGTCAAGAAATATGAGGTCACCTCGTTAGGCATAGAAATGTTTCTCCTCAGGTTTATTTGGCTCCTGATTCCTGTCAAGCTTGAATAAATGATAACACTGGGTTGTTCAAGTTTATCCTGTTAAAAATTCAGGGAAGATTACTAAATTTATAAAATGCAAGTGGCATTGGAGTTGGTTACGACTAGTGTCCATATCAATTGAGGTATTATTCCAAAAGAGTCAGAACTCTGGATAAACTAGAAAATATCTGTCAAAAGTATCATATTAAGGAGTTATATTTTCAAGAAGTTCTAGCTGTATATCTGTATTGAAAATATGTATGCATTTAACTATATGTATGTATATTGTATACATATATAAATATAGTAAAAATGATAATCTTGCCATAATTTTTATATTTTTAACTCAAAGACTCCAAGAAAGTTTATTAAGTATTAACTCTTACAATTTTTTTGTAAGGCAACATATATATATATATATATGAAGCATATATATCCATTTGTATTTATTACTGAGTGCTCTATAAACCATATTTACTTAGCTTTTAAAATTCACCATGACTAATAACTCTAGTGTATATATGATAATATATCACACACTTATAATACCTTTCTTCTAAGAGCTTAGTGTATTTAACAGTTCTCTTTACAAAAGTTTTGGGGCTAGCTGGAAAGAGACACTATCACTCTGAACTTGTAAAAGCAAGCATAGAAAAATAGATGTTGAGTTGCATTGACACACACCACATTAGTGAAAAGCCAACGTCCATTTTCTCACTCCAGAGGTATAACAGGAACCAGTTCCTACCACAAATTCAGTTTAAAGAGCCACAATCTCAGATGAAAAACCGAAACATTCTCAGGTGGTCATTTCTTTCCTGACCTTAGTAGGAGAAATGTAATCCAATTGTTTTATTGTAAAACAGGACACTTTAAAAATAAATTCTTATTCAACTCCTGTTCGCTGTGTTCTTACTATGTATTCTTTATTCTTAGAACAATAAGAAAAAATGGTCTGATCCTGGTCTGAAGAAGCTTCACAAATATTGGTTTTTAAAGGGTATCATCTTGTTGATGGGATATATGTTATAACACTGGGTGACAAAGAATTTACCTAGCACTTCCACAAATTTATTCCAGAGTTCCTTCAAACTAAGGAAAATTGGTTTGATAGACATGACTTTATCAAAACATGGGTTTCATGAAAAGGATTGCAAGATTTGTTTGTTGGCCCTAGAAGAATAGGTACTTTCTTTGTCCCAGTTCCTAAGTATTCTGAAGAGGGAGCATCAATGTACTAGGGCATTTGGAATAAAAGGATACATGAGCAGAAAACACGTTGGCAATCATTAATGTTATGTAGTATGTACCCATGTTTAGAAACACTGTAAAGCCCAAAGACATATCAAGTTCCTAACACTCATAATGAACTGAATAATCTAGAGTAATGTTAAATAAAATGTGTGTTTGATTCTGTTGGTATACAGACTGAACTCAGGACCATATATCACAATGTAAGTGCCTACCACTAAAGCTGAACAACTGCCCTCTCTTGACAGAGTATGGATTCTTCATTAAGACACAAGATAAACACATGGGTATAGTCACATTTTCTTGACTTGGTGCCCTAAAACTAGAGAGAATTTTGATATGTATTTAAATCTATTTAAAGGAGCAAAGAATTAATATCTAAGAATTCAAACAAGTGAAGAGCAGATCTGGCACTAAAATTCAGACTTTGTTATTCGAAGTTGCATGGTTTTTTCCTGCTGTGCTTCTTTTTCTTTTATTGAAAATAGATTTTTATACCTATATTCTGATTACAATTCCTCCATCTTAAATCTTCCCAGGTCCCCCTACTTCCTTCCCATCCAGATCCACTAACTCTCTGTTTCTCATTAGAAAATAAGCATTCCAGAGGGGTGATAAAACAACACGAATGTAAGAGTAAGACAAAGTGAACAGGAGAAAAAGTCAAAGGACAAGGACAAGAAACAACATATACACAGAAAGACACGCATATTAAGATATCAGGAATCGCATAAAAGTACATTAGATTCACAGTATATAGGCAAAGGATCTGTAAGGTAAATAAGTAAGTATGTAAGTAAATAAATAGATAAAGAGAGTGCTCTGGCACAACTGTAGAGGAATTTTAGTCCATCAATATGGCTACTCTGGAAAGGGATCACATTCAAAGGCCTTCTATATGTATGCAATCAATCTGGAATGAAGCTGGTTTAATTCATCTGGCTGTTGCACACACCTTTAATTTCCTTTTTTGTTTTTGTACTTTTTATTGATTATTTTATTTATTTACATTGCAAATGTTATCCCCCTTCCCAGCTTCCCCTCCCCTGTGACCCTTGCTTCTATGAGGGTGTTCCCCCACATACAAACTCACTCCTGCCTCACTGCCCTAGCTTTCCTCTATGCTGGGTCATCAAAACTCCACATGACCAAAGGGCCCCTCCCAGTGATGCCAAATAAGGAGATCCTCTGCTACATATCCAGAAGGAGCCATGGGGCCCTACCCCCATGCCATGTACTCTTTGGTTGGTGGTTTAGTCCCTGGGAACTTTGAGGCGGGTCTGGTTGGTTGTTATTGTTGGTCTTCCTATGGGGTTGCAAACCCCTTCAGCTCCTAAAGTCCTTGCCCTAACTTCAAGGTTAGTTAGTAGAAGGAATCAGCCATGTTTGAAGTGTTGAAGGTGATGTCTTATTGACAAAGTGACCAATCAGAGAAAGATTTGACAGAATGAGTCAGAAATAGAATATGCTCAACTCTCACAAAAACAGGAAAGGGGGGTGGGTAAAGAAAAGTTGAATCTGTTTAACCCAGTCATTTTTAAGTCAGGGCAGTGAGTGCTGTGCAGTGGAGTTAAGTTTGTTCATTATCTCATGCAGTTCAGTGCAGGTCAGCAGAGGTAGCTAAAGTCAGAGAATAAGGAGCCAAAATTTAGAATAAATTTCCAGAAGAAGTTTAAGGCCAAGCAGTGAGCAATTCAGTGGGAAACTTAGAGAAGCCAGTGTGAATCAGTCAGCTGGGAGAGGGGTTTGAGTCAGAAGAGCTGAGTTAAACTAGCCAGTCAGAGTTCAAAAAGAACTAGCAAGGGTGTGAGCTTGTTCAGCCTGTGAGACAATAATTACATCTAGTCAATCAAAGATACCTTTACACACATTATGAGACAAGGAACCTCCAACCATGCCACCGCGTTCATTTTCTGTTGACTGTGTACTGCTGGACTTGGGGCCTACCCTTAAGAGTTGCTTTCTTCTCCTGTGAGACTCAATTAGAGAAGAGTAAGTTTTCATTTGCAAGTGGCTATTAATTGGAGAAAGCTTCTGAGTTAGAGATGGGTCTTGCATTGACCTTTCCTTTCAGCTCTAGGACCCCAACTGGTACAAACGCATACAGGCCCTGTGCATGCTGCCTCAGTCTCTCTGAGCTCATATGTGTATCTGTCATGCTGTGCTTAGGAGGTCTTGTTTCTTTGGTGTTCTTTATACCCTCTGGCTCTTATAATCTTTCTGTTTACTCTTTCCTAGAGTTCCCTGAGCTTCAAGGAGGGTGGATTTGATGGAGACATCCCATTTAGGGCTGAACATTCCAAGGCCTCTTGCTTGCTTCATATTTTCAGATTGTAGGTCCCTGTATTTATCTCTATCTACCCCAGAAAGAAGCTTCCTTGATGGCTGAGCAAGACACTGATCTATGAGTACAGAAATATGTTATTAGGAATCATGTTATTTCTGCATTCTTTCAGCAGAATAGTAGTATTTGGTTTTCCTCTAGGTCCATGACCTACCTATTTTCAGGTTAACCACCTGACCAGCATCAGGTATGGGTTCCTTCTCATGCAGTGGACCTTAAATTAAATCAGATATTGGTTGCTTACTCCTGTAGTCTTTGTGCCACCTGTTTATCTATGTATCTCTTAAGCAGGAAACCATTGTACATTGAAGGGTTTATAGCTGGTTAGGTGTTTACCTTTCTCCTTTGGTAGCATACTGCATCATTTACATATAATTATTAAAGGAAAATAAATCAGAGGAGACACAAAGTGGTGATGTTTTGCACACATAAAATTTGAATATTCAAGCACTCAATGGCCTAGACTTAACTATATCACGGCACCACAAATTCAATTCATCCTCTACTAATTTATTAGCCTTTTTTTTTTTCTTTTTCGGTTTTTTGAGACAGGGTTTCTCTGTGTAGGCTTGGCTGTTCTGAAACTCATTCTCTAGACCAGCTGGCCTCAAACTCACAGAGATCCACCTGCCTCTGCCTCCCAAGTTCTGGGAAAAAAAGTCATATGCCATCATAGCCTGGCTATTAGCCCCATTTTGAAATGTACTTGGTTACCAGTCTTCTTTTCTCATCCCAGTAAGTTATATCAAATTAGAAACTTGGAACCATTTTTTCTTTATTTTTTCCTATCATGCTCCATGATCCAACCAATCAACTTTAATGATACTGTGTCCTTCAACTTTGTAGCTGACATAAATGTCCCTCCTTATGCGACCATCCTACAGATTTTGATACATGCTCATATTTAGGAATTGCTTGTTTAAGGTTTGGTCTTGAGTTAGACACAGTAAGTGTCAATCAGGAGCTCCTTTAAATATCAGCTATTAGTGGACTCATATGAAGAAAAGAAAGGCTTAAATCTTCTTGAGGGCTTTGATACTGGAGTGCTCAATACAACAATTGGTGAAATTTACTTTAACACTTTCTGGAAAATTCTCAACACTTAGAAATGTTTGGCAGGAAGGACTCATATTAATTATACCACTTACAAAGAACACTTATTTTTTGACCAATTTACTACACAAGTAATTAGGTATATCTTATTTTAACATTGTAACATGTTTTATTTGATACAATACTAATTTTTACATGTGTGCTCAATTTTCACAGTTTATCATTCATGTACCAAGACCATCTGCTTCCAACTTAGAAAATTAGAGAGACCCTGTGAAAATATTAACCCAATCAACCTGAACACATGAAGACAGTAATTAGCAGCTAGCTCCATGGACTCACATGCAAATAGGATTCGGTTCAAGCAAACTTGTAATGCCAATGACAATAGTCATACCTCAAAATAAATACTCACATTGAAATAATTTATTCTACAATAATGGCTATTGTATGTCAATTCAAATCTCTACTGTTTATATGTGTGTCCATAATTGACAATTATAAGCATACCTACTCCATAACTGAGGGCATTTCTACACTAGCCTCAGGATCCTGATGGGAATTCATTGGGAAACCCAAGAGCACCATTTGGAGTCCAGATTATTCTGAGTACTGTTTCAAATCCAGTCTCTTCCTGGAGATTTCTAACTGATGCCAAAAGAAGCTTCTTTTATGAAAGCTAGAAACTCTGGCAAGGTACAAGTGTGAGAATCAATTGCTAGCACTTTGGGAAGGAAAGGATCTTATTATGGTTCTACATTCCATCTCAAAAATGTTATTTTAAAGAAATATTTATATTATTAATGAAGGCAGGACCTATATAAATCTTGGGAACTGAATTGTCATGAAATGAAGCCATTGCTCAGAATACTGATTAACCCACCAGGTCAGTCAATTCATTCTACCCACTTTATAATGATAAATAGCTCATGAAGTGTTCTGTCTGGCAGTGCCTTTCCTTATTTATAGTGTCTTACACAATCAAATGGGAAATCCCTTGTCTTGCATGTAAAATTGATACTCAATTATGTGGTCAGCTTCAGCCCTTCAGCCCATGCCTTCTAGCCAAGCAGCCTTCTTCCTGCATACCAGTTCAGGTTCAGAGAAAACCAGCTAAATTGCTATTGGAAAGAAGCCATTTATAGTAGATCGCCTTGAATTAGACCCCCAGATTATCTTTTTAATTCTCATGTAGTTAGATTGATTGTATAATCCTGAAATTAGCCTTATCAATCAAAAAAGAGAGAAATTGAAAAATACTATAAAGGGTGGGTGTCAGGAATAGAAAGGAATTGACTATCACTCCAGAAGTACAAACAATTGATAAATGGTTTTCCTTCATTGATTCTTAACCTTGAGGAGATGAGTCAAGGAACCTAAGACTCTGATGCAAAGCTGACCCTTCATTCTTAGCAGGGCAATGTATGTATGTATGAAAGCTTCCCATTCAACTTTGCTGAGTTAATTAATTTCTAATGTTGTATCTATTAAACACCAGGTCAAAAGTCATCAGTAATCATAACTACCTGTGTATGAATCTTATAACACTGATTTGAGAATATTTTATGATTGCTGAGATTCTTCTGGGGCTCTTTCAGTAGTCTAATTCTTTTCAAGCAGAATACTTGTCTCCCCAGCTCTCTTTCTTTCCATCTCCTTCTCCCTCTCCCTCTCATTCTCTCTCTGCCAATGACTAGTCATTATCTGTGTTTATGAAATGCAAAAAAGTAACAAAACCTTTCCTCAGCAAATGCACTCTATGTGCATATCTTTCTGTGTATTCCCTGTCATTCTAGGCACAGCTTAGAGGGAATCATATCACTATGGACAAAGAAGTTCCAGACATTTGACATTTTCACTTTAGCTTTAAATCAATTCCACTTTGAGTTTTCAAATACCTAAAAAATCTTGTCTCAGATCTTCTTCACTTCTAACTTCATTATGGAAATCTTTGTGAATCTCCCATTGCTGAAAGGCCTTGTAACTTCACACATACAGCCAGAAAAAACTCAATCTAGTTCTCTAAGACCTTGCCTGCCACAGCTCTCCAGAATATTGGGCATCAATGGGAAGGGAGGCATTGGACCACTGTACTCAACTAGGGGCTGAATCACCTTCTTTCAGTAACTTACTAATTCCCACATCTTTGAATTTGGTGCTATTTTTAACACAATGTGATTGAATAGAGCTTAGTCCTGAAGATCGTCAATGTGCCTGTGCCTGTTTGTCTGTACAGTGGTTCACTTCTCCTTTCACCCTTTAACATATGAAGTACAATACTACAAGTAAAAGAGTTCAAACTTTGCAGTCAAGAGGAAAGAAATCAAAGCTCTGCCAGGGTGTTTTACATCAAATTATTTAATCTTCCCAAGCCTTAGTTCACAATCTGTAAAATAGGTTCAATAATGACTTCTCTGCAGGATTGGCTTAAGGATATGTATGAATGAAATGATGGCTTATAAAAAAAAAACTTTGCTATCTCTTTTTGGTATATAACTGATTCTTGAACAAAACAGATGAAACACGGAGGGAAACAAAAGGAGTTTAAACCGGTATTCTAAGGGCACTAGTGGCACCTCACATGAAGCTTCTTCACTAAGGCTATTCATTCCTAAGGTTAAAGCACATTTTCGGTTTACACGGTGAGAAGTAATGGCTACACGTCATCTCTGATACTTATTTGAAATCAATATGGTTTAGACAAAGTGAAAAGGCCACAGGCTAAGAGGTGGGATTTTTCACTTCTAATCTAAGGTCTTGCCCTTTTATGCCACAAAGAGTGGCAGCAATGTGTCATACAGTGAATACTACCTGCTCAATTGCTCCAACAGGATTAAATTGACTTTAATGATTACAGGGTAAAGAAAAACATCTGAAGAATAGCAGTAGCGTAAAGAGGGGAGAAAGGAAATGTGAACCAGGAAGATATAAACAAAAAAGCAAGTACTTAATGACAACAGCATTGCCTCCTTTGGGCCCCAGGGGACCTTGGTCACTAATTCAATTGGTATGAACCCTTGGGACATATTTGTCATAATTAAATTCTCAGAAAGTAAAAGAGTTTGACACAGAGCAGATGAACAGAGAAAAAATGAATTTATTTTGGAGGGTATGCTAAGAGAAAACACAAGAGGAATGTTGTAGATATGATAATATAAGAAGTTCAGGGAAAGAAAATCTTTGCTTTTCTGAGGAGTATAATCATAGATGTGAGCAAGGTTTGAAAATGATTCAGACAAATACAAGCAAGCAAGGAGAAGAACGTATTTTGAGATTTGAACTGTCAATCTTAGTGAGAAGGGAGCTTGCTCCATTCAGTTAAAAGAACATTTTGACCTTGATTATTCACTGTGCTTCAGGCCTCAGCCTATCTGCTATGCATAGTTATAACCACTGGAAAACTGTACAATGTGCATCCACTAGAAATCAGAGTGCATAGCCCAGAAAGTACTGAGTATTATATGATACAAACTCATTAAACCCTACAGTGTCCTTAAGGGCTAGTTATTCACTTAATACAGATGAGCCGTAGGTGGGATCCAAGATCTATATCTTGGTCAGAATGATTGACCTCTATCTACACTGAGTACCTCCCTGATGCTATGGAACCTTGTGGCTGATTTTTCTGCAGGGTTGGTAAGTTGCTAACAAAGAGAGGGCCACAAGTCTGTAACAAATGCAGACAAGCAACAACAATGTGAGAGACAAGGAAGAAGTGGAGTTTCATCAAAGAGGACAAGAAACTAATAGAAACAGAAAGGAACACTATAGAGAACCAGGAGGAGCCAAAAAATAAGATACAAGCTAGGTGGCTGAATCTTTTCTCTTTTAAAGAAGATAGTGTCTACAGAAGACTGTAGGGTGGTGGTTTTAGCCCATTTTCTATTTATAACAACCTAATAGCGAAAAACTGTGTAAATTGGGGTGGGTATAGTAGACAGAGAATTTAGTAAGAATTCACAAGACTGGACCTGGGTATAAGATGTGAGGTCTAGAGTAGGTCTAGAGTTTAGAGGTGACATGGGTGCCTGGAGGAACTAGGGAGGGAGAGAAAATGCTGGTATCCAAGTTTCTGCCACATGTGGGATATGGGGTCCCTGTAAAAAAAGCAGGCTAAGATCAGCATTGAGTTCCAAAAGAATGAGGATGAGCTGGAAGCAAGAGTTGAAAGTGGCAGCTCAGGATGATGGTTTTGCTCCAATATCAAGGGCTCACATCAGAATCTTATAGTAGTTTGGCTTTGTATAGTAGAGGAATAGAGAATCTGCATGCTCTTCCACTTTCCTGAAAAAGAGGCCGATTTTCTGTATAATGACTGTAACAGGTTCCTCAAATTACATGGAAGTTATTTCCAAAAGTTTTCAAATCTAAACACCATATTCAGTTTAAGTTCATGGACTCTTAAATATCTCACAATGGGAAATGATTTCAACACATTAAACCTGAGGGACATTCAAGCCAGATTAATACTGCAGTAGTGAAAGCAGAACATGTAGAAAATTGGAAGCTCCAAGAGATGACTGGTTATCAACAAAGAAGAAAGGCAGAACAGAGCTTGAGGCTACAGGCCTAGCCATTTAATATGAACAGAAGGAATTAAGTAAGAGTAGCAGCTAAGGGAAGATAAGAGAAGTTGAGAGGGAGAGGGAGAGGGAGAGGGAGAGAGAGAGAACCAAAATTTGCACCAGAGAAAAGCATATTTCTAAATAGGCAATACAAACAACCTAAGAACCAAGGAAATTCCACATACAGCCTATAAGACTTTAAGAGCAAGGAAATGAGGCTGGTTACAAAGAAGGACATGCATTTGGCCTGAAAGGACTCAGCTTGCAGTATCCTCTGCTGCAACATAACTATGTACAACAGAAAAACTAGATTGTTGCTCTTACTATGTCAAATATTTGAGACTGAGCTGGGATATGCATATAGAGAGCAGAAATACATCCTGCATACTCAGCTCTGTAAAGAATATATGTCATTGTTTAGTGCTGGAATTGAGAGATTCTTGACTGAGACCAATTAGTCTCTCCAGCGAACAAATAGTCATACCTGTGTGTGTGTGTGTGTGTGTGTGTGTGTGTGTGTGTGTGTGTGTGTGTGTGTGTGTGTGTGTGTGTGTGTGTACCAAGTACATGCATGAACGGGCAGCTTTGTTCATCCATTTACTATTTGATAGACATTTAGGGAAATAAAAGACTCTTTCAAAGTGGCTACACCATTTTCTCTTCCTGCCAGCAGCATAGTTTCAGCTCTGCATGTTTGTCAGCATTTGGATTGTTTTTTTCCTCCCTGTATAGCCCCTAATTTAGTTTGACTGGTCTTTCATCATATCAAAAGAACTTCGGAGGGTTAAGGATGTTGTGTGGTAGAGTGATTGTCTAGCATGCCAAAAGCCCTGAATTTGATCTCCAGAACCACAAATATTTATTCATGAGTAAGTAAAAATAGAAAATAAATTTGGAAATTCAAGGCTTTTTGTCTCCAAAGGTCACTGTCTCCCTGAGGACTGAAAAACATCTAAAGTCCAATAAGTACTCTCTTTGAAAAACCTGTAACTAGACTTCTGTGAAGAACTGAAAATCGCTGATTTTTATGTGTGAATTTATTGGAGGGTATTTTAGGACATTATCAGAAGAATAAAATACAATATTGATTGTTTTCAACAATGCTTTATTAATGCACTCACACTTGTGAGTGAGATTAAAAAGCAATGCCACATGACCTTAGAATACAGAGAAAAAGTATTTAAAGCTTATTTGATAAAGAACAATATCAGCAGGTAGTATAAACTGTATGGAGGTAAAATATGCTAGTGTTAAAAGCAGCAATAAACACACCAAATATCTCCAACTTGTATACAGGAATAGCAAAATTAAGTCTACTTCAAAATATCTTCAGAGAAAATAAATTTATACATAAAAAAAGGTAGACTGTCAGAATAGCCAGGCAAGAGATATCATAAGAACATATGATTTATAATCAAATGAGAATATTGAATTTTGTATGTTCTAGGTATAATTCAAATTAATTTCTCCAAAAATATAGTGGATGTATAAAGGTTATATGTAAATCCCCATTAGAGGAGGGCATAATATAATTTATGATAAGAGAGAGGACCAAAGAAAGCAATATTTCTTGCTGTCTAAGATATAAGATTGGTCTAAGACCTGAGAAAACAACTGTCATGATCCAAGAAATTTGCCTTCAATATGGAACTTCATAAGTATAAAAGCTTAGAAATTATAGTGTCAGGAAAGCGAGACTATTTAAGGAAAATCTGCAGCTGGTGTTATGGAAGAAGCTTTTCCACTCAGACAAGAATTAAAGTTTGTCTTTATAAGCTTTATAAAGCCAAGGTGGACATCATCACGAACCTATGATTGTTAATCTCAATATTGGACATGATGTTTATTCCACATTTATTGGGTTGTTCAGAGGATATAACATTTGTAAAGTGTTCAGTTTATGGCAGGCATTCACTATCTGATAATTCTTAGAATTATTATTAGGCATAATCTTGGGACTTTTAAAAGACATCTCTATAAGGCTATGGAGATGGGCAAAGATACATACTCTTCCATCTCTCAGGAATATGGGCTGAGAACTGTCGGGCTGGCAGAACACATTGAAGAGACAGCCAGGCCAGTATTTGTGGCATTGGTATTGTGTTCTTTACCATCACTAGTTCATGAACTAAAGGTTTGCCACTGTGATCTTCATCTTCAGATAATGAGTCATTTGTATGTGATGTGAGGATATTTAGAGTTGGAGCCTCTCGGTTAATTAGGATCTGGTAAAGTGCTAAAGGCAGGGTCCTCCTGATGCCAGAGAGATACAGAGAGAGAAGAGAGAGAGAGAGAGAGAGAGAGAGAGAGAGGTGAGAGAGAGACTTCTGCTGTGTTCTCTCTCACCAATTGTTCAATGTGTTCTCAGAAAAGCAAGACCCCTGCAATTATAAAAGAAAGCGTCCTTATGTAAGTTTTAAGTAGAGAGCCCTCACCCAAGCCTTTACTCTTGCTAACACATTGATTTTCAGATTTTAGCCTTTAGAACTGTGGAGGAGTACATTTATCATTTTAAAACACCCATTCTCTAGCATTCAAGAAAGACAAAATTAGTGTTTAGCACCCACAGCAACTTTTTGTCTATATAGCACAGATTTCAGGAACCATATTCTCTGGGTCTGGTGCCTTGCTTTTTAAACTTTCAATTCGTACTTCAATGAGTTTAATGGGGCAATCTTCTATTTCTTCAGATTTAATAAAGGGCTTCAGAGTTTTCTACTTTAGTCCACAGTGAGAACTCCTCCGGCCAAGCCTGATGTGGCCAGGCACACAAGTTACAGTTCAGGAAGATGATGTGTTACATTATATGGCAGTCACAGAGATGAAAGGCATCTCGAGCTGGAAATATCTACATGGATTTAAGTAGTAGGATTCAAATTGGTTGAAAGAAAACATAAAACAAGTAAAAGATCACCCACATTCCAGTTGCAAAGGTGTGAAGAATTTTACAAGTCTTTGAAGGGGAAAATGATTCTAAAAAGGAACTGGTCCATGAGAATAAAAATTGCATTAAAAAAGTATCATTTGGAGGGTTTGGGAATTTTCCATTAGGAAATTATAGAACTAGTCAAGCAAGTTTTAAGTGTAGCTCTTCATATGAAGCAGGACCTTGTGAGATGGGAGATCAGTTGACCCCTCTACTTTGTTATTAAATACCAAGTAGACCATGTACACACATACACATGCACACATGCATGTACACACATACACATTCATGCATGCATGTACACTCAGTACTAAGTGTACTTAACAGTAAACATGTAAAAGTAATAAAGAAAAAGAGGCAAAGGATTTGAGAAGTGGGGTACATGTAAAAGAAATAAGTTGGAGAAAGGAGAGAGAGGGAAAGTAATTTGAAATATTATTTTTAAGGATAGGGGGCTCATGCCCGGGAAACTGGGAAAGGGAATAACATTTGAAATGTAAATAAAAATATCCAATAAAAATTTGATGAATGAAATTAAAATATAAAAAAGAAAATAGTTTCCTGTTTATTGCATAATAGCTGCTTTCACTTAATGTGACTTTATATTACAGAAATACTCTTAGGAATAGTTCACGGTTTCATTGAAGAAATGCTCAAGTAAAGGTAGAAGTTTAGATTTTATTCTTCACTTTCTCACCTACTATGCATTTAACCTCTTTAAACTTTATTATTATTATTAACTTGTATGTGTGTATGCATATTTGTGTCTATGCACAGTTGTCCTTGCACACACACACACACACACACACACACACACACACACACACACACATATATATATATATATATATATATATATATATATATACACATGTATGTGTGGCTAGAAGTTGACTTTGGCTGTATTTCTCAATCACTATTTGCCTTATTTTTTTTTACTATTTCTTTTTATGTTTTAAGATTATAATAAAATTACATCTTTTCCATTTCTCCTTCCAAACCCTCCTATATACCCTTGTTGCTCTCTTTCAAACTCATGGTCTTTTTAAAATTAATTGCCGGTTGTTTACATTTAGTCTTAATCAGAGTTACTATTGTTGTGACAAATCACTATGATGAAAGCAACTTGGGGAGGAATGGATTGAGTTGACTTACACTACCACATTCCTGCTCATCACCAGAGGAAGTCAGAACAAGAACTCACACAGGGCAGAAACCTGGAGGCAGGAGCAGAGGACATGGTGAGGTGCTGCTTACTGGCTTGTTCTCCGTGGCTTCCTCAGTCTGTTTTCTTATAGAAAACAGAACAACTAGCCCACAAATGGGCTGGGTCCTCCCCTATCAGTCAGCAATTAAGAAAATGCCTGGCAGCTGGATCTTACAGAGGCATTTCCTCAACTGGGGTTCACTCCTCTCAGTTGACTCTAGCTAGTGTCAAATTGACAAAAGGTTAGCATACACACACACACACACACACACACACACACACACACACACACACACACCACCACACACCACACCCACACCACTACTTTCCCACCATCCTCAGTCTGTATAATGTTACTTGTATTTTTAGGGCTATTTGATATTGGCTAACCAATTGGTTTCTTCCCTGGAGGAATTTTTTACCCCCTCAGGATTCTTTAGTTGCCTATAGTTCTTTGTGTAGGGTTGAGGTCTCAGAACCGTTTGTCTTTCCACTTTCCTGTGTCTACTGTTGTTATCCTTGTTCAGTTTGTGTTTAGGCAGTCATGTTGGTGAGATATTATGGATGTACTTTCTGATATTACTAGGAAACACAATTTTACAGCAAATCTCTATCCTCTTGCTTTTACAATCTTTCCATTCCAATTCTATAACATTTCCTGAACCTTAGGTGTAGGCATGTTTTGTAGATAATGGGACCAGGCTCCACAACTCTGAAGTTGACTAGTAGTTTTCTGTAGTTCAGACAAGTCCTCTCAATTAGCCTTACTAATTCAACAGTAGATGTTAAGCAAGACCCAGAAGCTTCCTGTCTCTGCTTCCCAGTAGGATTACAGACTCACAAAAGCATCTTTATTCTTGAACTCAAAATTGTGCTCATTTCTGAGAATAATAATAATATCTGCCCAAGTTATCTAGAATACACTTAAAGAACCACAACTGCATGAAAAGCAACCATAGATCTCATACAAAGACTAACAACAGTCTTAGTCAGGGTTTCTATTCCTCCACAAACCATGATGATCAAGAAGCAAGTTGGGGAAAAATGGTTTTATTCATCTTACACTCCCATTGTTGTTCATTACCAAAAAGTCAGGACAACAGCGTAAAACAGGTAGGAACTTGGAGGCAGGGAGTAGAAGCAGGGCATGGAGAATACCTTACTGGCTTGCACTTCCCCTGGTTTGCTCAAAACCTTTCTCATAGCACTAAGACTACTAACTTAGAATGGCACCATCCACAATGGACTGGGCCCTTCCCCCTTAATCACTAATTGAGAAAATGCCTTACAGCTGGATCTCATGGAGGCATTTCCTCAAGGGAGGCTCCTTTCTCTGTCATAACTCCACCTTGTGTCAAGTTGACACACGAAATCATCCAGTACAACAACAAACACAAAAAAGCAACCATTAGAAATGATTTGTATTTTTGAAGCAATATTTTTCATTACTATTAATCATGTTCATAAATACTGCAAAATTTCTTAAAGAGTAGAACAGAAACTATGTGTATCTAGAGTGAGCTACATGAAAATTCAAAGTTCTAGGACTTGGACCTAGTTCTACTGAACTGGAACATAGTGAGGAGACCACTGATATTTTACATCAATATCTGGGTTACCTTTGAAAGGGTTAGGGTTTATATGTACTGGTCTGTTTGCTGTTGAATCTGAATTTTCACTTATAATTTGAATTATTGTAGCACTACAATTTCTCCCTCTCCTTTTATTTTTTTATTCAATTATTTTTTCAATTTCTTGACTGTTTTCTGCTATGATTTTTTTGTATTCGTCACTTACAAAGGAGAAATGACTTATCTGCAATGTGCTAATAGTATAACGTAAAATATCACTATAACATTGTCATCAGAAATATTAAGAATTTAGAGAACCTTGTTAATTCAGCCTTGTCATTTAGTAGCAAGCTGGAGACATGATGTTGTAGTAGATCAGATTTCCTGATTCTCTCTCTCTCAACAAATTGTCATTTTCCATTGCAAAAACAATCATAATTCTAGAACTTTGACACATTTTGTTTTAGGAATTTAAGGTAGTTTTTAAAATAGCAAAAGGCCAAAAACTAGGGTTTAAGCCCATTCCCTTACTAAATCATAGTGAATCTGTATCCATATTTTCTTCACTGCTATGAGATACGGGAAAAGGAGACAGAATTTAGTATTTAGTCTATTCAAATAATGATCTAAACGTCAAAACATGATGTACACACTGGATTTATATATTCCCTTGGCAACTCCAAACACATAGCTGCATTAGAGTCTTAAAGATTTAAACAGCATACATATTGATTGCATATGTGATATAGGATGGGGTTCTATATGCTATATGTGAGGGTTGGAAATCTCAACTGCTTGTCCACATCAAAGTCATATTGAAAATGATGTTTAGATATTTAAAAAATTGGCAAATTTGCAGCAACAGACTATATGTTAAATTAAGTCTGAGTCACTTATGAGTGTTCACATAATGTACTTATACTTACAACACTTCTCTAGATATTGGAAGCCTTTTCTAATCCACAAAAACAAGGTTGATCCAAGCAACATCTGACCTAAGACACTGTTTGTTATTTAGGTCCCTAGAAGGCCTCTTAAAACCTCAATATGTATTCTGTATGTCAGGCCAATTAAATCAAAATCATTGGGACTGGGAGATAAGCATCAACGTTTTAAGACATGTTTTGACATTAAATTCACATAATATATAACATACTCATTTAATGTATAACATGGATTTGCTGTCACACACACACACACACACACACACACACACACACACACACACACACAATTATACAAAAATCCCCACTACTAATTTGTAGAACAGTTACCCAGCCTGATTCCTCATACCTATTAATAGTGGCTCTCCTTCTTTGTTAGTGTTCACCTCTCAACATTTGAAGGCTATTTTCTTCTGTCTCTACATTTGCAAAATTTAAAGATATCAAATAAGTAGATTAAAGTCATATGTAGCCCAGTGTACGACTTTCTCCAGCATACATATTTTAAAATATCCCTAGATGACTCAAGTGCCAACAGGGATGATTTACGGAGACTGGAAATGTAAGAGTGTTTGTTCCATCTCATTTTGTATGTCTCTTTGCTTACTAGACTATGTGATCTTTGAAGGACAGGGCCACATCTTTTATATACTCTCTAAACACTTAGCCCTAATACACAATTGATATTGGTAATTTTATAGTTATGCAATCATAATAAATAATAAACATTGTTCTACCCATTGAATGAGTTTATTTATCTATTTTAAAAGGCATTCTTTTCTTCCCTTTGGTTTTTTTATGTTTTACTCTTTTGTTTTTATTGGAAATATTTCTTTATTTACATGTCAAATGTTATTCCCTTTCTCCGTTGCCTGTCAATAAGCCCCCTGTCCTCTCCAACCCCTCCCCGATAACAGTGCCTCCCCATCCACCCCTCCTTACCATCCCCAGGACAAACCCCTGAAGTGGGTGTCCAAACTTGGCAGGACCAAGGACCTCTCCTTCCACTGGTGCCCAACAAGACCATCCTCTGCTATATATGCAGTTGGAGCCATGGGTCAGTTCATTTGTACAGTCTTTGGGTAATGGTTTAGTCCCTGGAAACTCTGGTTGGTTGGCATTGTTGTTTTTATGGGGTTATGCCTCTCCACCAACTCTCTTTATTGTCAACTTTCTATAAGTTGCTGATTCTTTACCAATAAGCAATTAGATGAACTCCAGCCTCCATCATTTTAGAAATTCTGCCAGGATCCCACACACTTCTTCAGTGTCACTGGAATTTTTAGCCAGAGACAAAAGATACATTGCTGAGATTAATGAATTTTAGTAAAAACCCTTTTAAGGGTAAAATTAAGTGTGATAATACAAAGTTTCTATTCTCCAAACTCAAGATAGAAATGACTATATGTTCCTACCTCAAAGTTCAAACAGTGAACAAGACTACTCAGTAATTATTCTAAACTACCGATTACAAGAAGAGTGTTATCTACTGGAAATAGACTTACCTAAATGCCCAGAAATATCACTCTGGAGAATATACCCAAAAGATGCCCCACCATGCCACAGGAACACATGTTCTACTATGTTCATAGTGGCCTTATTTGCAATAGCCAGAAACTGGAAACAACCTAGATAGCCCATGACAAAAGAATAGATCCAGAAAATGTGGTTCATTTACACAATGGAATACTAATCAGCTATTAAGAATGAAGACATCCTGAGTTTTGCAGGCAAATGGATGGAACTAGAAAATATTCTCCTGAGTGAAGCAACTCAGAGCCAAAAGGACATGTATGGTATATATTGGCTAATAAGTGAATATTAGCCAAATAAAAGTATAGAACACCCAAAGTACAGTCCACAGAACTCAAAGAGGTCAACAAGCCGAAGGGCCCAAGTAAGGGCACCTCAGTCCCACTTGGAAGGGAGAAGGAAACAACCACAAGAGGGAAGGGAGGGAGGGACAGGGAAGGGAAAGGGAATAGGGGTGGTGGAAGTGGGGAACATGATCTGGTATTGAGTGGGGGAAAAGGATTGAAGTTCTTAGGGCCAGCAGAAAGAATGGAAACAGGCGACCTAGGGAGGAAGGAGGTTGGGGGGACCCTCCAGAATGTACCAGAGACCTGGAAAGGGAGAGACTCTTAGGACTCAATTTGGGGGACCTTAGATGAAATGCCCTACAGTGGGGTGAGGGCACTTGTTGAGCCCACCTCCAGCAGAAAGACAGTGCATCAAGTGAGGAATGGGATTGCTATCCCACAGTCAAAACTCTGACCAATAATTCTGTCTGGAAGAAATGCAGGATGGAACAGAAGAGCCCAAGAAAAGAAGGTCCAGTGACAGGCCCAAGTGGCGATCCAGCTCAAGGGGAGGCCCAGTGACCTAACACCATTACTGAGGCTATGGGTTATACAAAAGGATCCTATCATGACTGCCCTCAAAGATTCAACAAGCAGCTGTGTCAGATGCAGATATTTGAAAACCAACCAATGAACAGAAGCTGCTGACCCGTCTGTTGAATTAGGGAAAAGCTGGAGGAAGCTGAGGAGGAGGGCAACCCTGTACGAGGACCAGCAGTCTCAACTAACCTGGACCCCTGAGATCTCTCAGACAGTGGATCACCAACCAGGCAGCACACACCAGCTGAGATGAGGCCTCCAACACATACACAGCAGAAGACTCCCGAGTCTGGACTCAGTCAGAGAAGATGCACCTGACCCTCAAGAGAATGGAGGCCCCAGGATGTTGAGAAGTTTCGTGGGTCAGGGGTGGCGACATCCTCATGGAGACTGGGGGGTAGGGAGGTAGATGGTATGTGTAAAATCCAGGGGTGTGGACTGGGGAGGTGAACAAAATCTGAACGTAAAAAAATAAATAAAATAAAAATTAAAAATAACTGAGTCTAAAAAAAATCAGAAGGAGGGGGGAGGATAATATGTCCAGATTGGGAGGTGACTATAGTTACATCAACCCCTCTTCCTCTGTAAGTTCTCATGAGTCAATGGTGCTGAAATGGCAGACTGCTTGAGTTAAGTCTCAAGTTCCTGTATGTGACAGAGTTCTTGATACAAAGCAAAGGGAAGTGAATAACTAATCATAATAGAATTCTTTGCCTTCAGTGAAATAAAGAAGAAAAAAAAAACAATGACATAAAATGCCAAATGGCTTGGAGTATTGGAAAGCAGGCCATTATTTCAAAGACTACAAGTACCACAACTTGCTTGTGTTTTCTAATTTTCTACCAGTTACTAACGTGCAGATGTTCCTTTTTATAGTAATTTCTTTTGTTATTTCTTGGTATTTGAAATAACAATTGTTTTAATTGGCCTTGATTCAATACCATTTTTTACCTTAGACATTGTATTGGAAAAAAGTCATCACGAAAGAAGCTGTATTTCAAATTAGAGGGAGCTGGGGGCTAGGAAGAGACTTGGAGAGACATACTGTGATTGATTAGTGAGCAAATGACCAAAGAATACAATAGGACTATGCTTTTTGGTGATAATATAGGACATTGAGTTTCATAGGAAGAGAAAGGGGGAAAAGGAGAAGATGAAGCTGAAACTTAACTGTGCACTGGATCAAAGCCAGGGAACTAGAGATAAAGCATCAACCTTTGATAAAGGCACCAATTGTTCTGCAATTGCTTCAAAGACAATTTGAGAAAATTACAAGGAACATGTTGTCTAAACTAGCTAAAATATTTTTAAAAGGATAAAGTTAAATAAGAATTTGTGATTCTTTTACTCAATTGTATAACATAATAATAATTAAAATTCTCTTGCTAGCTCTTCTAGAAAACTAAATGCCTTTAAAAGTTCAAGTTTCTTTTACTTGTTTTAAATGTAAATCATAAGTATATTAGAACAACTATAACATTCAGGTAAAGAATACAACCTGAAGGCTGCCTACCAGAGGCCTGCTACACCAGGATCATCCAGGGACAACCACGTGGCTAAAGGCAAGCATAAGAACACAATCAACAAAAGCCAGGGCAATATGGCACATTTAGATCACAGCTATCCTACAACAGCAAACCCTGCATATCCCAACACAACAAAACCACAAGAAAATGACCTTAAATCCAATCTTATAAAGATGATAGAGGCCTTTAAAGAGGAAATGAATAAATCCTTTGAAGAAATAGAGGATAAAACAATCAAACAGGTGAAGGAAATGAATAAAACTATTTAGACCTGAAATTGGAAATAGAAGCAATAAAGAAAATTCAAATTGAGGGATTCCTGGAGATGGAGAATACATTGAATACTATAAAAATACTTAACCAAAGAATAATAGGAATAGAAAAAGGTGAAGAGTCCCAGCTAAAAGAAAGACAAAATATTTTTAACAAAATCATAGAAGAAAATTTACCCAACCTAAAGAAAAAGATACCTATAAAACATACAAGAAGCTTATGGAACACCAACTAGATTGGGACAGAAAAGAAAATCATCCAGACAATCATTAATCAAAATACTAAATGTATAGAGCAAAGAAAGATTATTAAAAGCTGCAAGGAAAAAGCCAAGTAACAAAGTCAGAGTTAACAAAATTACAATTTCTCTCTAAAACCTAGAAGTATCTGCACAGATATCGCGTAGCCTAAGAAACTGCAGATGCAATTCTAGACTCCTATACCCAGCAAAACTCTCAGTCACTATAGATAAAGAACAAAATATTTCAAGACAAAACCAAATTTAAACAATATCTATCTAAAAATCCAGCCCTATAGAGGATAGTAGAAGGAAAACTCCAACAAAAAGAGGTTAATTACACCCAAGAAAATACAGGAAATACATAATTCCACCAGAAATACACAAATCCATGTGTAAAAACAAAATAAAGGAAAGCAACACACACACACACACACACACACACACACACACACATTAATACTCACAACATCAACATGACAGGATTAGCAATCGTTTGGTCATTAATATCTCTCTACTTCAGTAAATTCAGTTCCTCAATAAAAAGGCATAGGCTAACAGAATGGATGTGAAAACAGATTCCATCATTCTGCTGTGTACAAAAACACACCTCAGCAACAACATAGGTATTACCTCCCTGTAAAGGGCTAGGAAAAAGTTGTCCAAACAAACAGACCCAAGAAGCAAGCTGGAGTAGCCATTCTTTTTTTTTTTTTAACAGTATTTCTTATATACATTTTCAGAGTGTTATTCCTTTCTCCGGTTTCGGTGGAAACATCCCCTCCCCCTCCCTTCCTTGTGGGTGTGCCTCAACCCTCACCCCATTGCCGCCTCCCCAACAGTCTAGTTCACTGGGGTTCGGTCTTGGAATGAGGCTTCCCTTCCACTGAATTGCTCTGCTAGGATATTCATTTACAACACCTGAGATTGAGTCAGGATCAGTCCATGTATATAGTCTTTAATTCTGACAGTCCTACCAGTTGGTTTGGCATTGCTCTACATATGGGGTCTCCGAGCTCCTTCAAGCTCTTCCAGTTCTTCTCCTGATTCCTTCAACAGAGTTCTATTCTCCAGTTCAGTGGTTTGATGGCGTGCGCCTCTGTATTTGCCTGTATTCTGGCTGTGTCTCTCAAGAACACCTACATCCGGCTCCTGTCGGTCCTTTTGCACTTCTTGCATCATCCATCTTGTCTAGTAATTGGGTGGCTGTGTATGTATGGGCCACATGTGGGGCAGGCTCTGAATGGGTGTTCCTTCAGTCTCTGTTTTAATCTTTGCCTCTCCCTTCCCTGCCAAGGGTATTCTTGTTCCCCTTTTAAAGAAGGAGTGAAGCATTCACATTTTGATCATCCGTCTTGAGTTTCATTTGTTCTAGGCATCTAGGGTAATTCAAGCATTTGGGCTAATAGCCACTTATCAATGAGTGCAT
>NC_046172.1:129961672-129984172 GCF_011064425.1 Rattus rattus
TGATGTGCTTCGTTCAGTTACGTATTGCTCAGGACTAAACCTACTCGAAGACTATACAGGGGCTGACCCACAAACCAACTGCTGTATATATGAATGATGGTCTTCTTAGGCACCAATGGAAGGTCCTGCCAAGGTTGGACCTCCAGTGCAAGGAATGTTGGGGGTAATTGGCGGTTAGAGGGGTGGATGGGGAAGGGAACACCCTTATTAAAGGGAACGGGGAGAAGATAGGGGGCTTATGGACAGAAAACTGGGAAAGGGAATAACATTTCAAATGTAAATAAAGAAATATCCAAGAAAAGAAAAAAGAAAAAAATTCAAGGTCTGGTTGTGACTCAGAGGATACAGAACTTAAAGAGGTCACCTCCTATAGTAGGAACCTCAGTGGAGCCACAGGGACACAACCCAACCACAAAATCTTTGGCTCAAAATTTATCCTTTTCACAAGAAACACCAGGATGGGGATGGAACAGAGACTGAGTGAATAGTTAAGTAATAACTGGCCCAACTAGAGACCCATCCCATGCGTAAGCAACAATCTTTTACACTATTAATGATACTGTTATGCTTGCATACAGGAGTCTATTATAGCTGTCTTCTGAGAGGCTCCACCCAGCAGTTGACTCAGATGGAGGCAGAGACCCACAGTCAGAGAGTGGATGGAGCTCAGGGACTCTTATGGAAGAATAGGAGGAAGGATTGTGGGCCCCCAAAGGGGATAGGAACTCCACAGGAAGACTAACAGAGTCAACAAACTTGGACCATTGAGATTCTCAGAGACTGAACTAAAGTACATACATGGCTTGACCTAGGCCGCACCACACATATGTAGCAGATGTGCAGCTTCATTTGGGTCCCAAACAACTAGATTGGAGGCTATCCCAAAGGCTGTTGCCTATCTGTTGGGTATGTTCTAGCTAGGCTGCCTTGTTTGGACTCAGTGGGAGAGGGTGTGCTTGGCTCCACAGAGACTTGAAATCCCAGAGTAGGGGGGATACCCAGGGGAGTCCTACCATCTTGTAGGAGAAGGGAATGGGGGAGGATTTTGGAAGGAGGTGACCAGAAGGGGAGCAGTGAGAGGGATGCAAAGTGAATAAAACAAACAAACAAACAAACAAACAGACAAACAAATGAAAGAAAACTATCAATAACCCCTTGAAATCATCCCCGTTTTCTGTCTCTAAGTACTCTCCTACCAGAGGTACTTCAGATTCTTCAGCGTTGGTGGTTCATTCAGTGCTCAAAATCCCAATGTGATGACTAAAAAAATTCCATTTCATAGAAGGCATCTGTCTTGGTCCCTAATACCTATTTGTTTCAGATTCAACTTCCTCCATGACAGGTTCTCTGTAACCCTGACTCACTGACCTCCCCTCAAAAATATATAGCTGTAACTATCTGCTATGGTATGATATGACTAACTGCTTTTTTGCTTCTGTAACCTGCTTTTGCAGACATTCAAGGTCCTTTTTGACATTGCCATGACTACCTAATCTTGGCAGAGAAGAATGGCCCCTGGCTTGCTTGTGGAGATACTCAAGGGCTCTGTGAGGTTTTTGCCTTTAAAAATCCCTTCCCTTGAAACCCGAGGGTCCCTGCCTGCAGCAGCTCACTGCTCCCAAACCCTGGGGGCGAGAGAGCTCACCGCCCAGACAGGTGGGCACTCCTGTGACTGCAGAGCTGAAGAGACCACCAACACTGCCCACCCCTGCCCCATCCCTGGCCAAAGAGGAAATTGTATATGGCCTCTGGGTTCCTGGAGAAGAGGGCACAGGAGCAGCAGGTCCCCTGCATCTGAGACACCACTGGAACATGAAGGGACCGACCAGATAAACAGTTCTCTGCACCCAAATCCCATGGGAGGGAGAGCTAAACCTTCAGAGAGGCAGAAACGCCTGGGAAAACAGAAGAGACTAGACTCTGCCCACATTACTGATTCCAAAGGAAAACACCAAATGCCATCTGGAACCCTGGTGCACGGAAGCTCCTGGAAAGGGCTGCGCAGATTTCCTGGCTGCTGCCGCCGCGGAGAGCTCATAAGCAACACCCCACGAGCAAACTTGAGCCTCGGGACTACAGGTAAGACGAACTATTCTGCTCTGAGCTACCTGTCTGGTGAACTCAGGACACAGGCCCACAGGAACAGATGAAGAGCGATAGACAGGAAAAACTACACACCTGTAAGCAGAACACTCTGTTCCCACAATGGCTGAAAGAAAACGGGAAACAGGTCTACAGCACTCCTGACACACAGGCATATAGGACAGTCAAGCCACTGTCAGAAATAGCAGAACAAAGTAACACTAGAGATAATCTGATGGCGAGAGGCAAGCTCAAGGAACCCAAGCAACAGAAACCAAGACTACATGGCATCATCGGAGCCAAATTCTCCCACCAAAGCAAACACGGAATATCCAAACACGCCAGAAAAGGAAAACCTAGTTTCAAAAACATATTTGATCATGATGCTGGAGGACTTCAAGAAAGACATGAAGAACTCCCTTAGAGAACCACAGGAAAACATAAATAAACAAGTAGAAGCCTACAGAGAGGAATCACAAAAATCCCTGAAAGAATTCCAGGAAAACACAATCAAACAGATGAAGGAATTAAAAATGGAAATAGAAGCAATCAAGAAAGAACACATGGAAACAACCCTGGATATAGAAAACCAAAAGAAGAGACAAGGAGCTGTAGATACGAGCTTCACCAACAGAATACAAGAGATGGAAGAGAGAATCTCAGGAGCAGAAGATTCCATAGAAATCATTGACTCAACTGTCAAAGATAATGTAAAGCAGAAAAAGCTACTGGTCCAAAACATACAGGAAATCCAGGACTCAATGAGAAGATCAAACCTAAGGATAATAGGTATAGAAGAGAGTGAAGACTCCCAGCTCAAAGGACCAGAAAATATCTTCAACAAAATCATAGAAGAAAACTTCCCATAACCTAAAGAAAGAGATACCCATAAGAAGCCTACAGAACTCCAAATAGATTGGATCAGAAAAGAAACACCTCCCTACACATAATAGTCGAAACACGAAATGCACAAAATAAAGAAAGAATATTAAAAGCAGTAAGAGAAAAAGGTCAAGTAACATATAAAGGCAGACCTATGAATCTCACCGAGACTATAAGCCAAGAAGATCCTGGACAGATGTCATAGAGGCCCTAAGAGAACACAAATGCCAACCCAGGTTACTGTATCCTGCAAAACTCTCAATTAACATAGATGGAGAAACCAAGATATTCCATGACAAAACCAAATTTACACAATATCTTTCTACAAATCCAGCACTACAAAAGATAGTAAACGGTAAAGCCCAACATAAGGAGGCAAGCTATACCCTAGAAGAAGCAAGAAATTAATCGTCTTGGCAACAAAACAAAGGGAAGAAAAGCACACAAACATAACCTCACATCCAAATGTGAATATAACAGTAAGCAATAATCACTATTCCTTAATATCTCTCAACATCAATGGCCTCAACTCCCCAATAAAAAGACATAGATTAACAAACTGGATACGCAAGGAGGACGCTGCATTCTGCTGCCTACAGGAAACACAACTCAGAGACAAAGACACACACTACCTCAGAGTGAAAGGCTGGAAAACAACTTTCCAAGCAAATGGTCGGAAGGAGCAAGCTGGAGTAGCCATTCTAATATATAATAAAATCAATTTTCAACTAAAATTCATCAAAAAAGATAAGGAAGGACACTTCATATTCATCAAAGGAAAAATCCACCAAGATGAACTCTCAATCCTAAATATCTATGCTCCAAATACAAGGCACCTACATACCAAAAAGAAACGTTACTAAAGCTAAAAAAACACATTGCACCTCACACAATAATAGTAGGAGATTTCAACACCCCACTCTCATCAATGGACAGATCATGGAAACAGAAATTAAACAGAGACGTAGACAGACTAAGAGAAGTCATGAGGCAAATGGACTTAACAGATATTTATAGAACATTCTATCCTAAAAGCAAAAGGATATACCTTCTTCTCAGCTCCTCATGGTACTTTCTCCAAAATTGACAATATAATTGTTAAAAAAATCGGGCCTCAACAGGAACAGAAAGACAGAAATAATCACACTTGATCTTAGCCAAAAGGCCGAGAAGCGATGCAAATCAAAACAACCCTGAGATTTCACCTCACACCTGTGAGAATGGCTAAGATCAAAAACTCAGGTGACAGCAGATGCTGGCGAGGATGTGGAGAAAGAGGAACACTCCTCCATTGTTGGTGGGATTGCAGACTGGTAAAACCACTCTGGAAATCAGTCTGGAGGTTCCTTAGAAAATTGGACATTGAACTGCCTGAAGATCCAGCTATACCTCTCTTGGGCTTATACCCAAAAGATGCCCCAACATATAAAAAAGACACGTGCTCCACTATCAGCTATCAAAAACAGTGACTTTATGAAATTCGTAGGCAAATGGTTGTTACTGGAAAATATCATCCTGAGTGAGGTAACCCAATCACAGAAAAACACACATGGTATTCACTCATTGATAAGTGGCTATTAGCCCAAATGCTTGAATTACCCTGGATGCCTAGAACACATGAAACTCAAGACAGATGATCAAAATGTGAATCCTTCACTCCTTCTTTAAAAGGGGGAACAAGAATACCCTTGGCAGGGAATAGAGAGGCAAAGCTTAAAACAGACACAGAAGGAACACCCATTCAGAGCCTGCCCCACATGTGGCCCATACATATACAGACACCCAATTAGACAAGATGGATGAAGCAAAGAAAGTGCAGGCAGACAGGAGCCGGATGTAGATCTCTCCTGAGAGACACAGCCAGAATAGAGCAAATACTGAGGCGAATGCCAGCAGCAAACCACTGAACTGAGAATAGGACCCCCGTTGAAGGAATCAGAGAAAGAACTGGAAGAGCTTGAAGGGGCTCGAGACCCCTTATGAACAACAATGCCAAGCAACTAGAGCTTCCAGGACTAAGCCACTACCTAAAGACTATACATGGACTGACCCTGACTCTGACCTCATAGGTAGCAATGAATATCCTAGTAAAAGATCACCAGTGTAAAAGTGAAAGCCCTTGGTCCCTAAGACTGAACCCCAGTGAACGTGATTGTTGGGGAGGCTGGCGGCAATGGGGAAGGTGGGAGGAACACCCATAAAGAAGGGAGGGGAGGGATTAGGGGATGTTTGCCCGTAAACCGGGAAAGGGAATAACCTTTGAAATGTAAATAAGAATTACTCAAGTTAATAATAATAATAAAAAAAGAGATAGAGAAAAAAAAGAATGAAATGAAATCTGCAAAACAACCATTTCTTTTTATAAATATTGAGGTTTCTGGTCAGAACGAAAAGTAAGTCTAAATAAAGACGAAGTTAGGAACCAATTTTGCCTTTATTTAGAGTGGGAAGAAATGCTGCATACCTAAGACAAGAATGGCAATTTCCCATCAGTTCCTCATGGAAGCAGCAATATTTCCAAAGAGACGAGGAAGAAACTGTTTCAGGGCATCTTCAAGAGGATGAGAAATGACCAAATGAGCAATAGAATCCTCCACAACACCTGAGCAATGCATGTCTGAAGGGAACCTTCTGTCAGGACTGGAGAATGTTCTCCTGGATCTGAGACTCAAATGTGTTCACTGGTGGAGGGGAGAGTCCAGAATGACAATTTCTCTGTTTAGTATGCCTGTCATCATTTGTGGGTTTCCTGCACTGTGACAAGTCAAATTTGAAATGACCCAGAAAATTCCTACAGTGCGTAAGATATCTGACATCGTGAAGTGGAGAAGAAAACAAATGAAATGGTTTTATAGATTTACAATGGCCTGTGAGGGACAAAAAAGAACAGGTTATTGTTTGGTGTTGAGAGACAGTGACATTGGCTGCATTGTAAAGGATGGTCATAAAACTAAATTCTCAGGATTTGTTGCACTCTGACGTGAGTGCTGGAAAGAAAGAAGCCTTACAAAGTTCTTGGAGGAAACACTTTTCAAGTCATAGAGTGACCTCCAATGTTTTAATGAGGAAATCAACTAATGCAAAGAGCAGGAAAGAGGCTAAAGGATCTTGGATAAAACAGCATTGTCACAGATGTGCAGGGTTCTTCTAACATCTGGAAAAGAAAACATTTGCACTCGAAGTCCACTCTGATTGGACTAGCATCAACCACAGAACAGAATGTGTTAACTGGATGTACTGATGTCACGTGGTATTCATCTGGAAACAGACATGGGGAGAGTAGCTAGAATCAGGTTAAGCAGACACAACTGGTGAGAAGGCTTAATGAAGCAGGAGGCTAAAGCGTTCAGGCCCAGAGTTAGACATTTTGACTTGCAGGTGTATGGGGGTAGGGTGGGGTGGAGGCTTAAAGGGCACTGGAGTTTATTTCTTTGGAATAAAGTCTAGCAGGGTTCCAGGAAGTGAGGAAAATAAAGTTTGGCTTGGAAACTGAAGCGAGGGTAGACTGAGGAAATCCATCCACACACAGAGGATCGCCACAATGCAGTCCTGCCTCTTTTGTCAGCCCTGTGCACACACGGCACAGTCAAGTATGAATGGGGCATGCTTCCTGTTCAGCAGAAAGGGAGTGCTGGGAGGGAGAGTCTGGACCATGGAGACTAAAGTTCATAGAGCACAGGGTCTACATTTTAACTGGAGCCAAGGTAGAAGCAACGAAAGAACACAGGACACCTCTGAATGCTCCGTTCTACTGCTAGCATGCCAGGATGGCTCTGGGCATATTTTCAGATGTGACAGCGCCATTGGGCCTAATAGGATGAGAGAAGTCATCAAAGGTCACTACTTGAGGTATGTGAAAAAGAAGGAGTCATGTGGACACCTAAAGTGGACAGAAGTCTCCTAACATGCATAGGGTGATCCCACCTAACCCAGCTGTCCCTGTGTTGTGCAAACATTTTACCTCATATATGGACTATGGGAGTGGGAGACAAGCTCTGAGGCCCTTAGTGTGCAGAAGGCCCAAGTCTCTTCAGAGTCGAGCTGAGAGCTGGAGGGTGGCCTGAGGAAGCATCACTTCCAGGTAGAGGTTCAGCAAACCATGCACCTTCCCAGAATGGCAACAGAGTGTGACTCGGTTGTATGAATCACATTTGTGGCCCTTCTGGCTTAGGGGAATCTATAGTAGCCAGGCACAGGCTGCCTTGATTAGACAGTGTCACAGTTACCTGGAGTCAAGGTGAGAGCTTCCTGTGGTCTGTAGATAGTCTGATCCATGCAGAAGGACTAAAATGAATGAAGCTGCTCCTATGAGGTAAGCATGGAAGAAGGATGTGACCCTCAGACATACATGAGTCCCCAGCCCCACTGTGCATCCTAGGACTCTGCCCACAGTCCTCTGGTCTGTTTCAGGGACAAGATGGGGGCTGGAGTGGATTATGGAGGCCCCAGCCCAGATACACAGGCCTTACTTGATCCAGCAGCAGCCATAGAGTTGTTCCTACACCTAAAAGGGGCTGACTTCTCAGCATAAGCCCTGTGTAGATCTTTTTTTCCCAAACCTCATCCATGATTTGGGGACCATTTTGTGAGCCTGGAGCTTGGAGGACGCCTCCCTGGCTGCTCCTCCCCTTCCCTTTAGCATTCCTGGGAAACTAAGAACCATTTTGTGAGGTTTCTGGAAGGGAAATGACCTTGCCCTGCTTCCTGAGTGGAGGTGAGTGCCTAAGGAGGAAAGAAATGGACCTTACAGGAGAGCTGGTCACCAAATGAGGCAGCTGGTGCCTGAGGTCAGCCTATAAACAAGTGGAGTCCACATTACACTTCCCTGACTAGGCACTCTGGAAGGCACTATGTTTAGGCTTTCCCTGGAAGGAAGCCTGCCCACATAGCGTGGACTGTAGAAGCTTGGCTATGGTTAGAGGGACCCCAAGAATATATAGTTCAGTCAGTGTGGAGTGTGCTTCCCCAAATGTGGTCTTGTGGAAACAACCCCTTCCCTTCCCTCTAGTCTGTAGGGGTGGAAATCAGCCCATGGATCTATCTTAGAGGTTCCCAGAGAGGAGGGACAAGTGACTTTCTTGGTCAATTTGCAAATCAGAGCCTCAGAGCCCAAGCTAAGAGTCAGCTAGTTTGTATCTTATTGAGGATCCTACAGCAAAGTTGAGCGTGAATGTGGGAATAAGCCCCCTCAAGCCTCTGCTTCATCATCTATGATAGAATCCATGTCCATAAAGATATCTGGGAACTTGGGGGCCTTGGAGCCATTTTGTGAAGTACCTGAAAGGAAACAGCCAGGCCGCTCATCCTGAATCCAGGAAGTTGAGGTTCTCAGAGCCACCTTGGGCATTCCTACATCCGGGGACTTGAGCTGGCAGATAGAAGCAGCACCGTGACTATCAGGGTGCGCGCTTTCTGAGTCCAGGCGAGTGTTTAGGGTTGTTTGAAGGCCCTTTTCGGGATAGAATGTTGGTAGGTTTTAGGAGTGGATAGTCCAGTGTTGATACTGGCTAAGGTGCCACTAAAAGGGACTTGATAGTTGTCATAAGCGCCTTGCTAGGAGCCAATTTCACAGGTCTGACAGCCATGGCACACGCGCGCGCTGCGCGGGGGGTGGGGGGTGTGGGGTGGGTCTCTTCCTGCATCCAGGAAATTGAGATTCTCAGAGCCACTTTGTGACGTGAGCGTTCTTGCATCCGGGGACTTGGGCTGGCGGTTAGAAGCAGCCATTTTGCGACGTGTGACGTGACTATCAGGCTGCCGGTTTTGCCGCTGCGCTTTCTGAGTCCTAGTGAGTGTTTTTAAGGTTGTTTGAAGGCCTTTTTCGGGATGGAATGTTGGTTTTAGGATAGAATACTCCAGTGTTGATACTGGTTAATATGTCACTAAGAGGGACTTGATAGTTAGCATAAGTGCCTTGCTGGGAGCCAATTTCACAGGTCCAATGGCCATGGGATCCAGATAGACACATTCTACTGAGAGGGTCTCACAGTGTTTTAGCTGTAATGAGCGGGAGAACACAGCACCAAACAGGCCCGTTTGCCTGAATCAGCCCATTGCCTAGCCAGCTACTATAGAGACAAAAAGGAGTGAGTTTTAGAATTTAGGTTATCCATAACAGTCGCTTTGCATTCATAGTATTTGAGGACAGTAGAAGCCCCATTCTATCTAGGACACAGCCGAATGGTATCCCCATTACTATGTACTTTAGAGAATAGGCCTATACCACACCCTCACCTAAGGCTCAGGCATGGGAACATTTTCCGGTTTCAGAAAGCCTAGAGGCCCCAAGCCAGACACCAGACAGATAGACTGGAACAATCAAGCTACATTGTGTCCTTTTGGCAGCTAAAGAAACAAAACCTAGGCTAACTTGAGGTATTAACCCTTCCTCAGGCTTCCACATCCATCTCCTAGGATTTGACAGTGTGGGAGCCAAGGCTTTAGGTTATTGCTGCTTATAGGATGCCTAAGTGTTGACTTGCTGGGATAAGCCCCTTCCCATTCTTTTACATACAAAAGAAGTTCCGGGAGGGGAGGGCCAGTCTCTCAGAGGAAAGGTGGCAGACAGCTAGTGGGTTCTGAATTAATGCAGCCTGACACCTAGTATGGCCCAATTTAAAATATAATAGCATCCTTGCCATTGAGAGCACACATGGGCCTCTGTATCCTGGGATGGATGCCTTGAGGAGTCAGAACTGTCCCACGGTGCTTTTGCTTCAGACTGTGGTGTGAGAATGAGGAAGAGTATTTATCCTGGGACTATCCTCAGACGTAGGGCTAAGGAACCAGGACAACCAAAGAGGGGCAATCAAACCTCTGATAAAAGCCATGCAGAAAGGTTCCAGGTCTGCAGCACAGAATGTTAGTGGGTGTCCACTGTAGACCAATAATGCCATCTGTGACTTGTGGTTTCAGTGTAAGTTGATGTTCAGAGGTGGCTTGGCCTGAGAAATAGAACTGAGGGTCTGAATGAGGTGTGTGGGAATCAAGTGAAAGAAAATCTTCAGAATCTGCAAGAAAATGCGGGGCCTTGTCCCTTATGCCAGTCTCATGAAGCCCATGCCCAGGTAGATCCAGAGGCAATAAATCTTGACTTCTCTCTTCTTTCTCAGAGATGTGAACCTGTCAAACCTGCAGTACAAGTGGAACCCAGAGTGTGCCTGTCATCTGTGTCAGAGGAGGTATCAGTGTTGACCAGGAATCCAGGTAATCCATGGTTGAACATGAACATGTGAAGAGGGCCTCGTTCCCCAAACAGAAGACTTCATAAAGCATGTGTGCCCCTGTTCCAATGCCTGTGGAGCCCTGAGTGGGTGGGGGGAGCAGGGGTGGCAGAGGTGGGTGGGGTGGGGTGGGGTGGGGTGGGGTGGGGGGGAGGTGGGTGCTGCCCATGCCTTGCATGGAAAGCAGGATCTCAAGATGGAAGCTAGATGCCACTCAGGTGGACTTTGGGAACTCTTATCTCAGAAGAAATGAGCCGGGACAGGTGGCATCACTGCAGAGCCGGAGGGGATGATGGACTCTGTTACAGGCTCAGTTCTCCTGACAGGATTACAGGATCTCAGAGGATAGAACTTCACCAGAGTGGGAGTCCTGCTTTGAACCTAGTTCTTGGCTTAGTAGGCACCTGGGAAGTTTCAGGAGAGGATCCCAGGGCTCGAGTGAAGGAAACTCCACTCCAAAGCACAGACAGTGGCTCCTCAAGACACTTTCTCGAGGCACTGTCACACAAACAGTCCAGAGCAGGCCTGTCAGTCTGAGGTTCCTGCCCAGGTTCCAGGCAGGCAAGGGGCTGACAGGCCTGCTTCAGGTGGAGGACACATGGTGAGGTTGAGAGTCCTTCCTCCATGCAGAGTCCTCCTACCTACCCCGCCTTCGAAGGGCTGTGGGAAAAAACGAAGGCATTTGGGGTGAATTCCTTCCCCTCTCCTGTGTTCTGCCTTTCTCACAGAAAGCCTCTTGCTATAAGAACCTGGACAGTAAAAGCACGTGGAACCGGTTGACCTAACCATTCTTCAAGGTGAGAATTGGGCTGTTGTACTGTTGTAACACAAATGAACCACACTGAAATTGGCTACCTCTAAGTGACCCCTGAACAGCTACTAGGAGATGGGAATTGCCCTCACTGCCTTCTGCTTCACCTCAGAGACACAGAAATTTGCTCTGAGAATAAGAGGAGGCACGCACAGGGGATGCCATGTCTATTCTTCCTTGAGGCCATCAGAGGTACATTCAGGAACTTTGTCCCTTGGTCTTAGAGCAACCCCTAAGCAAAATCCTGTACCATGGGATTTTGTGAGCTGCCCAAGGGACAACTTTCAGAGTCCACTCACTTTTTTCCTTTCTCCCTCAGGCCTGTGCGTTCATCCCTGTCAGCTGCACATTTTCCTGCTTCTGTTTCCAAAGAAACCCAACATGGATCCTCCCGAGAACAGCCAGAATGCCGACCTGGACAGCACTCAGTTTGAAAGAGAGACAAAGGATCTGGAGGGTGACCAGGCCCCCAGAGTTGAGGCAGAAATAGAGACCGTTGCCACCACCTCAGAGAATGGTCTAGATTCTTCCCAGAGTGCTCAGAGAACTTCCGAATTCTCTGCTGCCATAAACTCCCCTGCAGAAGTACCATCTGTTGGGGCCCCTGGCGGCCAAGTAGGAGAAGCATTTGGCCCTGACTCCTCTAGACAGGATATGCTCAATAGTAAAGTAATCGATGTGATTCTGTTCTTGCTCCTTAAGTACAGGAGAAAGCAGCAGACATGTAAGGCAGAGATTATGTATACGGTCATCCGAGGTTATGAGGAGCACTTCCCTGTGATCTTTGCTAAGGCATCTGACTGCTTGAGGCTGACATTTGGCCTTGAGATAGTGGAAAGAAACCCCCATGTCCACTCCTACTCTTTTGTCCATGCCCTTGGGCTCACCTACGATGGGATGCAGCATGGTTTCCCAGGCGTACCCAAGATAGGCTTACTAATCATCGTGCTATGCATCATCTTCATAGAGGACAATTGCGCCAGTGAGCAGGCGTTGTGGCGTATACTGAACAACGTGGGGCTGTATGCAGGGAGAGATCATTTCGTGTATGGGGACCCTGGGGTCCTCATTACTGAGCATTTTGTGCAGGAGGGGTATCTAGAATGCAGACAGGTGGCAGACAGTGATCCTCCTGCCAAAGAATATCTCTGGGGCCCGAGAGCACATGCTGAAACCACCAAAATGAAACTATTGAAGTTCTTTGCCAGCATCGTTAAACAGGATCCCAGATCCTACCCCACTAGGTATGCAGAGGCTTTGAAAGATGAAATAGAGAGGGCCTAGGCCAGGTTCACCCAGCAGATGGTACTATGCTCTGACTAGCACACATTCTAGTATACTGGCCGTTCCCATCCAACATCAGGTCAGGCAGCATCTTCGTACTGTACCCTCATTTGAGAGCAGGAAAGAGGGGACTGTGAACCATTCCATTCTTCCTGTACTGTGACTCGGGGTTTCTTGTTACAACTTGTTGCTACTTTTACTGCAAGGCTCATTAAGTGGACAGTTTTAAGTTCATAAATGTCACCAATAACGCACTTACCTTTGTTGCTTCATTATTTTATTATTTTACAAGTGAGAATGACTTATGTCTAATTTCTAATATACTTCAAGACACTGTGGCGTTATAATAGGAACTACCCAGGCATTTTCCTGAGAACTAGATAAAATTATTTTGATTGTTGTATTAGTTTTAGTCTCCTGTTCTGGTTAGCTAATTAAAATGAAAGCTAATGTAAGGTGAACACAATCTCTTTCCCAGGCCTTCACTGAGCACCAGCTGCTCTGTGGGAGGTCCTGTGTTGGCAGGGAGACTGCAGAAAAGGCTTATCCATCCTTTACTGTGAAAAGGTGAAGTTCAATTGCAACAGCCCTGTGAGCAAGACAAGTGAGAATTTCTTTTCTATCATAAATATAAGTACAGGAAGGCTGCAGAGGGGTCCCCTGGGGTCAGTAGTCTCTTGTCAGTGGCATAAACTAAGGCAGTTATAGCTCTTAGAAATATTTAGCCAGGACTAGGTCCTTGGGAGGTGTGAATGAGTCAGGGCTGAGAGAAGGGGAAACTACTCTGAGCTGTCAATGCTGGTGACATGGAGGACCCAGGCTGGGGTGTCACACAGTGACTGAATAGGTGAATAATATACATGGTCAGGAAAGTTGTATCACTACCACAGCATGCAGAGAAGAATCCTTGTCCTGGTGCTAGAGTTACAGATGAACAAAACACGTGTGCAACATGGTTTTGTCCCACCCTCAGTATAAGGGATTCCTCACACATAGGGTAGGATCATAGGAATGTAAACCTTAGCACTTCGG
The DNA here is from genome assembly GCF_011064425.1 of Rattus rattus. Taxonomy (NCBI): domain Eukaryota; kingdom Metazoa; phylum Chordata; class Mammalia; order Rodentia; family Muridae; genus Rattus; species Rattus rattus. The sequence goes on from NC_046172.1 coordinate 129,974,987, forward strand.
AGGTCCTCTTCTGCCTTCCCGCCCAGGAGAGACACAGCCAACTACCAACATCACTGTTTGTATTGTTGTGCAGTGTTGTGCACTGTTGTATTAGTGTTTTGCCAGCATGTGAAGTATACCACATGGACCCTGGTGTCCCCAGAGGACAAAGGGTGCCAGAGTTAATGGTGTTGCTAATGTCCACTGGAACTGAATCTCCTCTGCAAGAGCCCCAGATAGATTGCAGTTAAAAAATCCTTTGTGCATGTGTCTGAGTGTGAGGGTGCATGAGTGCACGCCTGGGTGTTTGTGGGGCATGCCAGAGGACATATTTCAGGTTGATTCTTCCTTTCCCCTTGTGATGGCAGAATTTCAATTGTTTCTGCTGCTGCCCTCTTTCTCCTTCTGCTCCATAGAAAGTGTCTGTCTTTCCTGAGCTCACCTTAAGGAGTGCTCATATTTTTAACAAAATTGTTTACCAAGCCTCTACTATGACAAAATCTGCCATCTACTACCTTTTCCTACATTATGTATTTCAATACAGACTACAATTTAAACATGCTGAAAATCTTTTTGGTAAACTGAAAAAGATTCTTGTAAGCTTCAGGAAACCCACTTGGATCTACCTCTCATGGGTCAAGTGGATTCCATGCCAGATAAGTACTTCTGCCGTTCAATAGCCTAAGTTCCCTACCTGTTGCCTATTCTAGAGGGTGAGATTCCTCCCCTTTCCTGGTTTGGGGACTCCCCTCCCCAACCACCAAGACCAGGGGCTAAAGGTTTCAAATGTATACCTAAGCAAAAGGCTCTCTCTGAACCTATTTAACTTTTACTTTCTACCTCTAATATGTATATGTGTGTTTCAGCATTCTGCCAAGCCTGGGTGTGTACTCAGAATCTGCATCCAGGACAACTCCAAAGAAGCTACCCACAGGTGCTCCGGTCACAGATGCCCCTTCTGGGCCTACAGATGGTCCACAGAGCCTGGACAGCAATGAAAAAGGCATCTCACCCAGGACTTGACCAGCATCCCAATTTTCTTAGGTTTCCCCAAAGAGAATGTTGCCCCAATGTCAGCAGGAAGTAATTAAAGAACAGGACTTCCTCAGTCCTGCTCCACCGTCAACCCTTCCCAATTCCTCATTTCTAATTAAACAAAAAATGGAGGGATATTGGCTTATAGACAATTCTGCTAGGCTTTGCCCAACAGCTACCTAGCAACAGCTTGGATCCTGGCCCTCCAAGTGCCAGCAAGTGAATATAAAGAGAACTGCTTGCTATCCCAGCCCTGCTTCCTTCTTTTTCCACTCTCTTTTTCTCTCATAGGTTCCTGGTCGGCCTCTCTCTTCCTCTCTTCTCTTTTTGTCCTTCTCCATCCCCTTTCTCTGCTTCTACTACTTCCCAGGTCCACACTTCCTTCCCCTTAATAAATGTTTTGTATACTAGGCCTGTCACATGGTGTGATTCCTCAGAGGGAAACCTTGGCAGGGCCTGCCAGATGTTCCCGCTGCCACCTTATTATACTCCTTTATATATCATAACAGTTCTGTCTCTGGGAGCCCCCAAGGGCCTAGGTAAGTGGATTCTGTTGTTCTTCCCCTGGAGCCCCTACCTGCTTTCAGTCTCCTAATCCTTCCCCCAACTCTTCCATAAGACTCCTTGAGCTCTATCTAATGTTTGGCAATGGGTCTCTGCATCGCTTTCCAATGGCTGCTGGGTGGAATCTGTAAGAGGAGAGTTATGCTAGGCTCCTGTCTGCAAATATAGCAGAGTATCATTAGTAGTGTCAAGGGGAATGGTGCTTGCCCATGGATGGGTCTCAATTTGGGGCAATCACTTTGGTTGGCTATTCTTTCGTCTCTGTTCTTTGTCCCTGCCCATCTAGTAGGGAGGACATTTGAGTTGAATGTATTGTGCATGGGTTGCTGTCCTTATGCTTACACTGGGAGTCCTTCCTGGCTGCAGGAAGTGGACACTTCAGAATCTATATTCCCTAATGCTAAGAGTCTCAGCTAGAGTTTCTCCCAAAGACCCCAAGGGTTCCCTCCATGCCAGGTTTCTGGCATGTCCTAGCAATCGCCCGCCCCCGCCCCCCGCCACCAACTACTATTCTTTCTCATGCTCTCCCTATTTGTGATTCCCCCACTCCATCCCCCTTCCCATCCCCCTCCCATCAATTTCCCTTCCTCCCTCCACCTCCCATAACTATTTCATTTCTTCTTATGAGGAAGATTCAAGCATCCTCCCATAGGCCCTCATTGTTACTTGGTTTCTTTGGGTCTCTTGACTATAGCACAGTTAACCTGTACCTTATATCTAATATCACTAACAAGTGAGTGCATAGCTTACATGTCCTTTGTGTCTGGGTTACTTCACTCAGGATGATATTTTCAGGTTCATTCATTTATCTGCAAAATAATGTCTTCATTTTTTAATAGCTGAATAGTATTCCTCTGTGTAGATGTACCATATTTTCTATTTTTTTTTCAGGTAAGAAAATTTTATTTAAGGTTTTCAAATAAGTAGTGTTCTTATAATACCTTTAGCTTCTAAGATATTTTTATTAGATATATTTCTTTATTTACATTTCAAATGTTATTCCCTTTCCCGGTTTCCTGTCCATAAGCCCCATATCCCCTCCCTGTACTCTTTGATAAGGGTGTTCCCCTCCCCAACCACCTCTCCTTACCACAACTCCGACATTTCCCTGCACTGTGTCCCCAACCTTGGCAGGACCAAGGCCTTCCCCTTCCACTGGTGCCCCAGCAAGGCCATCCTCTGCTACATATGCAGTTGGAGTTATGGGTCAGTCCATGTACAGTCTGAGTAGTGGTTTAGTCCCTGGGAGCTCTGGTTGGTTGGCATTGTTGTCTTTTTTTTTTTTTAATAACTTCAGTATTTCTTATTTACATTTCGAATGTTATTCCCTTTCCCAGTTGGGAAGAAATTTAATGACTGCTTCTATTTCCTTAGGAGTTATGGGGTTCTTTAACTGGTTTATCTGTTCCTGATTTAACTTCGGTACCTGGTATCTGTCTAGGAAATTGTCCATTTCCTGCAGATTTTCAAGTTTTGTTGAATATAGGCTTTTGTAGTAAGATCTTATGATTTTTTGAATTTCCTCTGAATCTGTAGTTATGTCTCCCTTTTCATTTCTGATTTTGTTAACTTGGACACACTCTCTGTGTCCTCTCGTTAGTCTGGCTAAGGGTTTATCTATCTTGTAGATTTTCTCAAAGAACCAACTTTTGGTTCTGTTGATTCTTTCTATGGTCCTTTTTGTTTCTACTTGGCTGATTTCAGCTCTGAGTTTGATTATTTCCTGCCTTCTACTCCTCCTGGGTGTATTTGCTTCTTTTTGTTCTAGAGCTTTTAGGTGTGTTGTCAAGCTGCTGAAATATGCTCTTTCCTGTTTCTTTCTGCAGGCACTCAGCGCTATGAGTTTTCCTCTTAGCACAGCTTCCATTGTGTCCCATAAGTTTGGGTATGTTGTACCTTCATTTTCATTAAATTCTAAAAAGTTTTTAATTTCTTTCTTTATTTCTTCCTTGACCAGGTTATCATTGAGTAGAGCATTGTTCAATTTCCACATATATGTGAGCATTCTTCCCTTATTGTTATTGAAGACCAGCTTTAGGCCGTGGTGGTCCGATAGCACGCATGGGATTATTTCTATCTTTCTGTACCTGTTGAGGCCCGTTTTTTGACCAATTATATGGTCAATTTTGGAGAAAGTACCATGAGGAGCTAAGAAGAAGGTATATCCTTTTTTACTTTAGGATAGAATGTTCTATAAATATCTGTTAAGTCCATTTGGCTCATATGACTTCTCTTAGTCTGTCTACGCCTCTGTTTAATTTCTGTTTCCAATGATCTGTCCATTGATGAGAGTGGGGTGTTGAAATCTCCTACTATTATTGTGTGAGGTGCAATGTGTGTTTTGAGCTTTAGTAAGGTTTCTTTTACGTATGTAGGTGCCCTTGTATTTGGGGCATAGATATTTAGGATTGAGAGTTCATCTTGGTGGATTTTTCCTTGATGAATATAAAGTGTCCTTCCTTATCTTTTTTGATGAATTTTAGTTGAAAATTGACTTTATTTGATATTAGAATGGCTACTCCAGCTTGCTTCTTCCGACCATTTGCTTGGAAAGTTGTTTCCCAGCCTTTCACTCTGAGGTAGTGTCTGTCTTTGTCACTGAGGTGTGTTTCCTGTAGGCAGCAGAATGCAGGGTCCTTGTTGCGTATCCAGTTTGTTAATCTATGTCTTTTTATTGGGGAGTTGAGGCCATTGATGTTGAGAGACTTTAAGGAATAGTGATTATTGCTTCCTGTTATATTCATATTTGGATGTGAGGTTATGTTTGTGTGCTTTTCTTCTCTTTGTTTTGTTGCCAAGATGATTAGTTTCTTGCTTCTTCTAGGGTATAGCTTGCCTCCTTATGTTGGGCTTTACCATTTATTATCCTTTGTAGTGCTGGATTTGTAGAAAGATATTGTGTAAATTTGGTTTTGTCATGGAATATCTTGGTTTCTCCATCTATGTTAATTGAGAGTTTTGCAAGATACAGTAGCCTGGGCTGGCATTTGTGTTCTCTTAGGGTCTGTATGACATCAGTCCAGGATCTTCTGACCTTCATAGTTTCTGGTAGAAGTCTGGTGTGATTCTGATAGGTCTGCCTTTTATATGTTACTTGACCTTTTTCCTTACTGTTTTTTAATATTCTTTCTTTATTTTGTGCGTTTGGTGTTTTGACTATTATGTGACGGAGGTGTTTTTTTCTGGTCCAATCTATTTGGAGTTCTGTAGGCTTCTTGTATGCCTATGGGTATCTCTTTTTTTTAGGTTAGGGAAGTTTTCTTCTATGATTTTGTTGAAGATATTTACTGGTCCTTTGAGCTGGGAGTCTTCACTCTCTTCTATACCTATTATCCTTAGGTTTGATCTTCTCATTGAGTCCTGGATTTCCTGTATGTTTTGGACCAGTAGCTTTTTCCGTTTTACATTATCTTTGACAGTTGAGTCAATGATTTCTATGGAATCTTCTGCTCCTGAGATTCTCTCTTCCATCTCTTGTATTCTGTTGGTGAAGCTTGTATCTACAGCTCCTTGTCTCTTCTTTTGGTTTTCTATATCCAGGGTTATTTCATGTGTTCTTTCTTGATTGCTTTATTTCCATTTTTTAATTCCTTCAACTGTTTGATTGTGTTTTCCTGGAATTTTCAGGGATTTTTATGATTCTCTCTGTAGGCTTCTACTTGTTCTCTAAGGGAGTTCTTCACGTCTTTCTTGAAGTCCTCCAGCATCATGATCAAATATGATTTTGAAACTAGATCTTGCTTTTCTGGTGTGTTTGGATATTCCATGTTTGGTTTGGTGGGAGAATTGGGCTCCGATGATGCCATGTAGTCTTGGTTTCTGTTGCTTTTGTTCCTGCGCTTGCCTCTCGCCATCAGATTATCTCTAGTGTTACTTTGTTCTGCTATTTCTGACAGTGGCTAGACTGTCCTATAAGCCTGTGTGTCAGGAGTGCTGTAGACCTGTTTTACTGTTTTCTTTCAGCCAGTTATGGGGACAGAGTGTTCTGCTTTTGTGAGTGTAGTTTTTCCCCTCTACAGGTCTTCAGCTGTTCCTGTGGGCCTGTGTCTTGAGTTCACCAGGCAGGTCACTTGCAGCAGAAAAGTTGGTCTTACCTGTGGTCCCGAGGTTCAAGTTCGTCATGGGTGCTGCCCACAGGGCTCTCTGAGGTGGCAGCAACCAGGAAGATTCATGCCGCCTTCCGGGAGCCTCCGTGCACCAGGGTTCCAGATGGCCTCCGGGGTTTTCCTCTGGAATCAGCAATGTGTGCAGAGAGCAGTCTCTTCTGGTTTCGCAGGCGTGTCTGCCTCTCTGAAGGTTTAGCTCTCCCTCCCATGGGATTTGGGTGCAGAGAACTGTTTATCCGGTCTGTTTCCTTCAGGTTCCGGCGGTGTCTCAGGCAGGGCTCCTGCCTCTCCTGGGCCCTCTCCCAAGGGAGCCCAGAGGCCTTATACAGTTTCCTCTTGGGCCAGGGATGTGGGCAGGGGTGGGCAGTGTTGGTCGTCTCTTCTGCTCTGCAGCCTCAGGAGTGCCCACCTGACCAGGCGGTGAGGTCTCTCTCCCACGGGTTTTGGGAGCAGAGAGCTGCTGCAGGCCGGGATCACCGGGTGTGGGACTTCCGGTCCTCTCCAGGTACTCTTGGAATCAAAGTGAGATTTTATGCCTAGGTGGAGGAACCCCAAATCTGTTTCTCCATTGTGCATTCTGCACCCAATAGGAGTTAGCCTCTATCCTCCAAAGGGTCTCTGATTTAGATCAATTTTTGGAGACAGTTGGAGTAGAGCGGGTCCAGACTTCATGAAGTGATATAGTAAGACCCTGTGGGTAAATGGAAGAGATGTCCCCATTAGATAACCAGTTGTATACCCATAAATAAATAGTACTCTACTACATGTAGCTAGACTAATCAGGGGAGGGCCTACTTTGTTCTTGGTAGATATAAGGTCAGAACCTTTTCTGGGGTCCATAGAAAATGATGTCCTAGGATATATAAATCAGCAGTCAAAGTAACATCTAGGGTTCACTGAGGATAGCACACCTTAGATAGTCCCCATAATCCTCCAAAGCATTGCTATTGATGACTGTCCTGTGCTCATAAGCTTTGGGAGCCCCTACCCACTGTCATACAGATATGCTTCAGTGTCTCTTCTCTCTTTTCTCCAAGGACAGTGAGTGTATCCACTGAAGGACATTATCAGAGCAGCAGAGAGAGAGCCACGTAAAGGTTACCAGAGGAGGTATCCAGCATTTGTAAGCAGTCTAGGTGAGTTTGAGTTACCATGGTTAGAACTAAAGGTGAGGAAAAAAGTACAATCCTCTCCCCAACAAGGGATGCCATAATAACTGTCCACCCTCTTAATGTTGCCTGAGAGATTCTGGGTATAATGTATGCTATGTCTACCTCTCCTTTTTTACTTCTTGACTTGTGGTGGATTTCTCTAGGGAGGTGAAGATTATGGTTCTAGGGGTGATGTTAGTTTGGCAGAGGGAACCACATGTGGTAAACAGAGAAAAGGAGTCCCAGGATTAGCCATATCTCAGGGACATAGACTCTCTGGGGACTATATGTGTGTTCACAGTGCAGAAAGAAGGGACTGCACTGCCTGGTTTTATTCTGAGGCCAACACTCAGAGACACTAAGGTCATGCTTACTTTACCTTAGGCAGGAAGGTGGGAGTCTTTGGAGAGAGGAGGTCTTGTGTCATCTGGACATAAGGAAGATGTCAGGACGCAAGTCAGATGAATGAACCTCAGGTGGAATTAGAAAGCCCTAAAATCAGCAGAGATGAGCACAGGTCATGTGAACATTCCAGGACAACCCTTACAGATGTAAAGAGATGTGACACCTCCTCAGATATCAAAAAGGTGAGGATGTTGACCAGAGTGGGTGGCCTTACTAAAAAATGGGTTCCTGGATCTTGCATGGTCCAAGTAAGGACCTCCAATGGTTGAGTCAAGGAAACCCCTATCACAGGCCCCACAAATACTTCTCACATACCTGACTCCCACAGTGCTGGGTAGGGCTATCAGCCTAAGCACCCAATCTTGTTTGCAGGTTACTGGTCTCAGGGAGCTGAAAGATCTTGTAAAGGGGAGTTTGACTGGAGTCATCAGAGAGAAGATCTCAGGAGTGTCAGGACTCAAGGTGAGGACTGAAGGGGTCCTGGCATTTGTTCCCTCCCTGCCCTCCTGTCAGCTATGAGAAAACCCAAGGGCCATAGTTGCATTCCTTCACCTCATATCCTCTTCCCTCTGTTTCACAGAAATAGGCTCTTGGCTTAAAGAAACTACCTTTGGATCATCAGGAGAAGCAGTTCAGTTGTTATTTGTCAAGGTGAGTGTTGAGACCTCCAACATCTCAGGACACATGGAATACATTGAATTGGCCCGTCTCTTGTAATTGATCCTGAGCTAGATATGAAGTGCTCTTAATCCCTTTTATTATGCTTCAGAGAGGTGAACAGTTAAGAGTTTGCTACATGCCAGCAGAAGGGTAGTGTCTGACCCTTGACAGGGGAAGCCTACCCAAGGGCCCAGAATGATCAATTATAGAAGGCACCATTTACCTTAAGTAGGGTTACCTCCCACAGTCTACCTCACCCTTCCTATGAAGTATCAAACTAGCAGTTTGCAGCTGTGGGATGTTGTCAGCATCTCTTAATAATAGTTTCAGAGAGCAGGAGGTGAAAGTCTTCATCTGAGACAGTTTCCAGTTCATATATAAGCACAAAACTATGTAGCCTCAGAAGTTATATGGAGGCACATACTACAAGTATTTATCAATGGTACCAACAGTTTAGAATATAGACATTCCAGAATCCCTGTCCTCAAATAACCTGATGGTAGCCCTGAGGCTACCTGCTCTGTGACTTGGCTGCACCTCAAATAGCTGGGTCACTTCCTGTTTCAGGATTCCAGGGTTCTAGGACTGCTTAAGAGTCCTTGTGACCCTAGAGCACTACTCAAGAAAAATAAAATAACATGATATTTTGAGGACTGTGAAACAGTGGCTACCAGCACAATTCACACACACCAAACACACACACACAAACCACACGCACCACACATACGCCACTCCATACACACATACACACATATATACACACCACAAACACATAAACACACATAGACAAACACATACACACACACCACACACACACACATACACACACCACACATATACACACCCATACATACACAAATACCACACACACACACCATTCCCAACACACACATATACACACACATATGGACACATATACACACACATATACACACACACACACCACACAAACACACCACACACACAACACACACACACACACACACACACACCAAACACACACACACATACACACACACACACACACACACACACACCACACACAAACACCACACACACATACACACACAACCACCAACACACACCACACACACACACCACACACAACACACACACATGCACACACACACAAACACACAAAGACACATACACACACCACACACACACACACCACACAACACACACACACAAACACACACCACACACACCACACACACCACACATACACACACACACACACACACCACACACACACACACCACACACACACACCACACCACAAACAC
>NC_046172.1:129989172-129998851 GCF_011064425.1 Rattus rattus
CCACACACACCCCACACCCCACCCCCCCACCCCACACCCCCCCCACACAAACACACCCCACACACACACCCCCCACCCCACACACACCCCCCCCACACACCACACACACACACCACACACACACACACCACCCCCCACACAAACACACACCACACACACACCACACACCCACACCACCCACACACACACCACACACACACACAACACACAACCCATACACCCCCCCACACACACACACACACACACACATACACACACACACATAGACACCACACACACACACACACCACATCACACACATACACACACACACACACACACACACACAGACATCACACACACACACCACACATACACACCAGATAGAATAGAATAGAATAGGATAGAATAGGATAGAATGTACTGTAAATATCTGTTAAGTCCATTTGGCTCATGACTTCTCTTAGTCTGTCTATGTCTCTGTTTAATTTCTGTTTCCATGATCTGTCCATTGATGAGAGTGGGATGTTGAAGTCTCCTAGAGGGGATTTTTTGAAGTCTTTCACAAAAGAGGCAATGTGTTTTGAGTTTCAGTAAGGTTTCTTCTATTTATGGTGCCTCTTGCATTTGGTATGGGATATTTAGGATTGAGAGTTCATCTTGGTGGATTTTTTCCTTTTGATGAATATGAAGTAGTCCTTCCTATCTTTTTTTGATGAATTTCCAGTTGAAAATTGATCTTTTATTATTTGATATTAGAATGGTTACTCCAGCTTGCTTCTTCTGACCATTTGCTTGGAAAGTTGATTTCCAGCCTTTCACTCTGAGGTAGTGTCTGTCTTTGTCTCTGAGGTGTGTTTCCTGTAGGCAGCAGAATGCAGGGTCCTCGTTGCGTATCCAGTTTGTTATTCTATGTCTTTTTATTGGGGAGTTGAGGCCATTGATGTTGAGAGATATTAAGGAATAGTGATTATTGCTTACTGTTATATTCATATTTGGATGTGAGGTTATGTTTGTGTGCTTTTCTTCTTTTTGTTTGGTTGCCAAGACGATTAGTTTCTTGCTTCTTCGAGGGTATAGCTTGCCTCCTTATGTTGGGCTTTACCATTTATTATCCTTTGTAGTGCTGGATTTGTAGAAAGATATTGTGTAAATTTGTTTTGTCATGTGGAATACTTTGGTTTTCCATCCTATGTTAATTGAGAGTTTTGCAGGATACAGTAACCTGGGCTGGTATTTGTGTTCTCTTTAGGGTCTCAAAGTGATATCTGTCCAGGGTCTTCTTTGCTTTCATAGTTTCTAAGTAAAAGTTCTGTGTGCTTCTGATTAGGTCTGCCTTGATATGTTACTTGACCTTTTTCCCTTACTGCTTTTTTAATATTCTTTTTTTATTTTGTGTTTGAAAAGAATTTTATTGAACATTTTTTATGTCGATATGAATAAGGAAATTGGTTGTTCCTTTCTTTGTTGGGTCTTTGTTAGACTCTCAGAGAGAATCTTCCCTCAGGAGGGAGATCCTCAAGCCCAAATGACCAGTCCGAGTCCACAGGCTGCAATCTGCAAGAGGATTTTTATTGGTCAGGAAGCACAGGTATCTGTGGGCGTCTCAGTCAATTCGGAAGACTGGCGCGCCTACCAGAACCAGGGACGGACTTTTTATAGTGTTTTGGGGAGCAGAAGCAGGCTTACAGAAGCAGATGCATGGTTACAGGGATGTGATTGGTGGAGTATATGAGACATACGTATACATTGCCTATTTTGGCTATAATCAAAACAGTGAGTTAGCAAAAAGTACATGGTGGTCGGGTCTCCCAAGGGGTCAGGGACTGTTTCTTTCTCCCTGCCAGGTGGCCCATGGAACAATGTCCATATTTTAGTCTAGTTTCTGCACTTTGTTTTCTTTTCTGGGCTATTTTGTCTAAATGTTGGGGGTCAACTTGTCCCGGCAAAGCCTGGGACCTTATATGAACCTCTTGAACTTTCATAAGGCTTATTTTTTGTTCCAGGCCTGTGTATTAAAACTCATCTGCCATTTCTATGTTTAGGGGCCTAGGGTTTGTACAATTTCCTTTCTGGGAGGGGGTCTTTCATTTCCATTTTTTTTTGTCCTTGAGGAATTTTCACCATTTACTTATTTAAGGTACCTCTCAGTCGGTTGTTGTTCTACTAATTGATACTGCTGTCTTAGCACAAAGGTTTGAATAACTGAAAGTTTATCTTTTTTATAAATTGTACCAATTTGTTTAGAATGCAGGGGTCCAAATAGGAGAATCAGGAGGAGGATTATATGGTCCCATCAAAGTTGATAATAGAGTGGCAAACCATGGGGACGGGGACAAAACCATCCTTCAAAACCATCCTGTTGGGACTAGACATCTTTTGCCTATGTGCCAAAACGCCACGAGTTTTGGCCATGTTGTTTTTTTATCCCAGTATGGTCAGTATAAAACAACATTCTTTTTTTAGAGCAGCGCATAACCCAACCCTCGGAGAAACATCATATCAAGCCCCTCCTGTTCTGGAGGACCACCTTGACAGAGAGGTTAAAGACTTTTCTAAAGCACTTATAGATTCTTCGATTGCTTTCAAATCTGCATTCATAGCTGCTTGCAATTGACGAAGTGGCCTGCCCCATGAGGGCAGTTGTCTGTCCCTATACCTGCAGCTATTCCTCCAAAAGTAATCCCCCCATAACAAGGCTAAAGTTAGGGAGGATGGGCTTCTTAATCCGTGGATGTTCCTCAAAATAAGAATACACATACTCAGGCTCATGATAGATGACTTTGGGCCAAATTCTGTCAATAACAGTAATCAGATGTTTGATTTAAAACAATGGCTGAAATGCACGAGGTTGGAGCTTGCATTGCAGGCCCACAAGTGCCTGGTGGGGCCAAATAATATTTCCAGGGAGCTTTTCTTGTGACATTGCAAAGTGCCTGATGAGTGGGGCAGTTCCTATACAGAGCCCCTGTTCTGTGACCTCGGAAGTGTCAACCCATGGTTAAGATTAGCAGAACAGCTCTCCGAGCTGTAGTCTTGGTTGGTAATCACTAAAACCGCTACTCCCTTCATAGTAAGGTGGGCCGGAGACTAGACATAACCAGCATTCTTGAGTTCTAAATGGATCTGAGTAATTGAGGAGTTAGATATGCACTTTTACTAGATTAAGTAGCCGGGTCTCCTGTGCCTGGTGGAGGTGGTCGAGCGGCAGAATCTCTAAGGACAGAGTGGCTACTAGAGAGGTTTGGGTAAATCAGGCAAATGGGCTGGAGCCGAAGTAGGGGGTTCTGGTCCTAGGACTAGGTTAGGTCCTACAGTCAAGAACCTGCTTCCTCAGAAACCAGTTGGAGAGAAAACAACAGGCCCGGATGGGTCTGCCCAGGGTATTGAGGCGAGACCCCAATCTGCGACTCCTCAGATTTCCAATCATGTTTCTTTCCAGCCTCAGTGAACCTCATTTGGATGTTAGACCCTAGCTGAGCCAGTAAAGGTCACTCAGATCTCCCCTTGGCTTTCCAGGTCCATTGGTACGAGTCTCTAGCATCCCCATTTAGTGCAGTAAAGGTTTCTGGCACATTGTTCTCTTTTCCTCCCGGACAGACATGCTCAGCTAGAATGCCGGCAGGATAAGAGTTATGGGAGATTTCGCAGTACGCCCCCATGAATCTTGAAGCCAACTGACATAAATCAAAGGTTAGAGTAGGCCACCAGGTGCCTGGGGAATGAGCACCATTGGCTAACACCTGTGTCCACCCTGTCTCCAAGTTGCCTATAACCCAGGAAAGGTTGACAACCCGTGAGGGCTCGCTGTCCAGCAACCCTCCCTCCAGCATCATGCTCAGAGTGATTAGTGTCAGGAGGCACGCATGAGCCGAGCTTTAGGGGTTCGTGCAAAGTAGTCTCCATGTCTGCTGAGCGGTGGCTTCCTCCGTTGGGCTGCCTTGACGTGGGAAGAGTGGATCCACGAGGCAATTCCGTCCACCTTCAGGGCGGTTGGTGCCAGCCAGGACAGTGATAGGGTCCTTCCACTGGGGCTCAGAGATTCTAATCTGGTGTCTGCAGACTGCCACACGAGGTCCCCACCTGGAACGGGTGGCACAGTCGGCTGATCAAGTCTGTCCTGGCATGGGCAGCAGCCAGAGGTCTCAGGATGTCTCTGCACGAGCTGCAAAAGCTTGTAGATGGGGCTTCCAGGAAGGGCTATTAGCAAAATTAGCAATATTGGAATTAAAGAAATCAATAAATGGGGTGGTGCCCCATACTACTATCTCAAAAGGGAGTCAACTCCATGAGAGCCAGCGTGTTCCGGCTCTGTAAAGAATTGGGAGGAGGAAACCCAATTCCTTTGAGCCAGTTGCAAAAGTTTTAAGCTTGATAAAGTCTCCCCTTAATGGTTCTATTCATACGCTTCTACCTGTCCTGAGCTCTGGGGTCTGTATGCACAATGAAGTTTCCAATCAACTCCCAGTAATTTGGCCACCAACTGATTTACCGGGAAACAAAGTGGCCATGAAGTTGGTCCCGATCCCAGGACTTGAGGTACATTACCTGGGAAAAATTTCTTCAAGAAGCTTCTTGGTGACTATCTTCGTAGTCTCATGTTTGGTGGGAAAGGCCTCAACCCATCCTGAAATGTATCCACGAACACCAGTAGATATCTGTATCCAGACATACCTGGTCTGATTTCAGTAAAATCAATCTCCCTAGTGGATGCCCGGACGATGCCCCTGGGACGAACAGTCCAACACCATTTTCACTTTCCCTGGGTTCACTTGGAAGGGGCAAGCTTTGCAGTTTTAGTCACTTCGCAGGGCCTGACCTCGTCCCAAAAGGTGAAGACCTTATTTTCTCGCCCAGGAGAGTTCTCATCTTCTTGATTCTCAAAGTAGTTAATCTTATGTAAATGAGACATTAATTCAAAAAGTCAATTTTTGTAGGCATGACAATCTTTTTCATTATAGACCCATCGCTTTTAGTTGAGGTGAGGTATACGGCCCCATTTTAGGGAGGTTCATGTCCTGAATCATATGGCCATGAGACTTGCCTTCATGGTTATCTGTACTGACCCACAGTCAGGATCTGTCCTTTTTCTGTAGCCTTCAGTCAAGCATCTTTGCCAACTGGTTTCCCGAGCTTGGGCCTGTCCCTTGTGTCCTGGGACAATGTATGATACCAGTCCTTTTTGTAGAATACGCCTCTTAAGAGAGCCAAAATCTCAGCCTTATTTTTAATCTCTTTTCCTTCTGATGTAAGTAATCCCTCACTCAGTAGATTTCACTATGAATACGTGTGTAGCAAATGCAAACTACTGTCAGTATATACATTTAGCTCCCTTCTTAGCCATCTTGGAGAGCCTGTGTCAAAGCGATGAGCTCGGCTCAAGCAGCGGAGGTGCCTGCAGGTGCAAGGCACTTGCCCAGACTCACTCTCATCTTCGTGGTGATTGCAGCCCAGCCTCCGCTCCCTCTGCAACATAACTGCAGCCATCCGTAGCCCAGGTGGTCAGCATTCGGGAAGAGGCTGGATCCGCTAGGATCTGGTCTGTCTCCATGTGTTTTCTGCTAAAATCTGGAGGCAGTTATGTGGTCAGCTCGCTTCTGCAAGGGGAGTAGGGTAGTTTGATTCTAAAGCCACCACCGGCCAAACTGGACCTTTCTCCTGTTTAGCAACATGGTTTGATAATGAGTCATGCGGAATTAGAGAGCCATCTGTCAGGAGGTTAGCTGTATCAGGCCTCACCGCATGAGGCGCCAGGATAGTCAGAGGCTGTCCTAGGGTCAGCTTACAGTAGTCCTCAGGTCAAGAGTGCAATTGTTGCTACCATTCTCAGGCAAGTGTGACATACCTGAGGCAAACAGGGTCTAATTCTTTGATGATAGGCCACTGGTCGTTTAGGCCCCAATTTTTGTAAGACCCTTTCATGTAGCCCTGCTTTTTTCTTAATCCACAAATAGTTCAAAAGGTTTTTGCAACATCCTCGGGGAGTCCAAGGGTTGCAGGAGGACAAATAAGTACGCTTGATGTTGTCAAAGGCTCAGTTGTTATGTGGTCTCACGGAAAGGCCCTTGTTTGGGGTAAGCGTGGTATAGGGAGCAGCCATCTCGGCATAACCTGGGGATCCAGAGGTGACAGAACCTCAAGCTGCCCAAAAAACCTCCTTCAACTGATTTCAGGCTCAATCTTGGGAACTGAAAGGTTACAGTTCAGCTTCGAGCTGAGGTCAACCACCTGCCCATCTCCTCAACTGGATACCCTAAATAAGAATTTGAGTTTGACAGGATTGATTTTTTCGCTTGAGGTCTGATAACCTAGGGCGCCCCAGAGTTCGCAGGAGGGACTCTGTCCCCAAACGCAGGTCTTCCCAGTGACTCCACAAAAAGCAGGTCATCAACGATTGCAGGAGTGAGAGAGGGTGCTGACCTCGAAAAATCAGTCAAATCCCCGAATGTAAAGCTTCATCAAACAGAGTGGGTACTACTTTTAAACCCTTGGGGCAATCTAGTCCAGGTCAATTGACCTCGAAAGTCCAAGTCTCGATTCTTTTCCATTCAAAGGCAAACAAAGGTTACTCTTCCGGCTGAGCCAGACAGAAGAAAAGCATCTTCAGGTCCAAAACCAGATACCAAAAGTATGTAGGGGGCATGAGTACTGAGTAAGTTGTAAGGGTTTGGACTGTTTGGATGGATGTCTTTCTACCCTTTATTGACCTCTTAAATCTATGGCTGTAATCTCCAGTTCCTGCTAACAGGTCAGTGGGGCGATTCCATGGCGGACCCGCAAGGGACTAAATGCCTTGGTCCAGAAGCCTTTAATATAGGGTCTTTATGCCCTGGTAGGCTTCCCTGGTGACATGGATACTGCTTTAGACACTGAATGCAGGCCTTCAGTTGAATAATTAGAGGAGGCTGCTGAAGGCTAGTCCCATCCCCCCTGGGGCCCTGCCTATAGGCTAGGTGGGAACCCCTGACCCAAGAGTCTATTTCTGTAGTCGTGGACGTCGCGTCCCGGTTCATATAAATGCCATATTCGTCCTCTAATTGAAGGGTCAGAACTGGAAGAGGGTCCCATGGGGGGAACGTTACAAGGGTCCTCCCTTCAAAAATGAATTTGGTGCTTTTAGCTTCAGGCAAAGTCATGGCCCAGCAGAGGGTGAAGGACAATCTGGGAACATGTAGGAAAGAACGAGTCACCTACTAGTGGCCATTGAAACCGGCGATCTGTTGTCCATCGACATGTCTTGCCACCCAGTCAGCTCAATTCCAGGCTGTTCGGTCACTGAGCTGTCCATGAGCCTGGGTGAGGACTGAATGTTGAGCCCAGGTTCACTAGGAAAGGTAAATGCATGCCCCCAACTTCAAGAGTTGTCCGGCTCAGGGGGGGCTCTCCGGCCCTGACCCCCCTAATCTTCACCCAGGTCAAAAGGAGGTCTCTGGCTTCTTCCTGGGGGTCCACTGGAGTTCTTAGACTTTAGGCAGTCTCCTGAGCCCACATGTCCTTTTTCCTTGCAGTAGGCGCGACTGATCCTGTCCAGCCTCAGCCCCTCGGCAAATTCCCCTTCCTGTCTCCTTCCTTCCCTGACTTGAACCATAGCTGTCAAAACTCACTTAGCCCTTGCTCCTCTTCTCCTCTCTCTCATCTTTTCTCTCCACGTACTCTTTTCCTCCTTCTTCCTGTGTCATCTCTTATTAAAAATCCTTTTCTGCTTCCTAAACAAGTCCCAATGTATAACCCCTGCAGGTTCTCTCCACTCTGTAACTTTCAGCCCTAATATCTGAGCACAGTCACAGATGTAGGAGACATAGAGACACTCGGCCATCTGCTCCTGGGTCATCTGGATCATAGGTGTATACATGCGAGTAGGCCTCTTTTAGTCTTTTTCTAAGAAAGCTGAGGGGTCTCATCGGCCCCTGTAATACCTGGGTTTCACCTGAGCTCAAATTGCTAGGGCGCCGGGTGCCTCTGGAGACTGCTAAGACAACTGCGTGTAAAGGCGAGGCGTCCCTACCACAACTGTATTGAAGTCCCAGATCTGGCCTCGGAGTGGAAAATGCATCATCATGCATCAGGTGGGCAGCTGAGTAGGACGCCCATCATCCCCCAGGACATGCTTCCTGGCTTCCAGAAACACCCTTTGTTTTTCCTTCTCCAAGTCAAAAGAGCTCTGAAGCGTTACAATCATCCCAAGTGGGCTGATGTGCAGCTAAGATTCTATTAGTTCAGTAAGGGCTACGGGGTCCTTTGGGAAAAGGGGTAGTGTGCTTCCAGTTATAAATAATGCGCCGCGGAAAGTAGGCCATACTGGGTCTGCCCTCTCTGTTCCCTGTCTAAGGAAAGGCTGAAGGTCGAAATCCGTGCTGTTCGGCTCTCATGGCGCTAGTCTTCTGCTATTGGGAGAATGCTGCCTCAGACTGTGGCCCAGCCTCTGGGAGGGAGGCGGCTAGCTTCTGTCTCCTGAGCTGAACGTAGAAACAGGGTATGGAGGAGGCCTCTAGATAAAAGATCTGATAAGGGAGAGTTAGAATTTCCTCGAAGACACCTGCTTTAGTTTGATGTAGTTTTAGGAGATTCTTCTTGTAAGGACAGATAGAGAGAGGAAGGGGCTGAGAGAGAGAGAGCAGTGGGGGCTGAGGGAGAGCCAAACTTAAGTCTACAAGGGGTTGCACCCAAGAAGGGGGCTGCAGAGGCAAGGCTCTAGGTGATAATGAGCACCTGGTCAGGATGTCCATGTAGTCCTTTGATGGAAGATCTGATCCTCGACCTGTAAAAATAACAGTTTTATTAAAAGTACTGCCCCATCTGCCATCCGGCCCACAGTGAGCCACTCAGAAGTGCAGAGGGTCTGCTACCTCTTCTTATTTCGACCCCTTTTGTTCATCTGTGCGTCTGGACGTCCTTCCAGTGGTCTAGAGTAAGACTCAGAGGTGTTGCAAAGACTGTCCCATGTTAGTCTGAAAGGAAAATTAGAGAACAAACAAGACAAACACACCCAACAATCAAACAAGCAACAATACGCTGCCACGCGCTATGGCAAAAACTGAAAGTAAAAAGTCAGAGGTGCACTGAGGTCCGGATCCTCACCCTCGACCAACCATGTGATCTTCTGATATGGACTGAGCCCCATGACAATTGGTCCAAAACGCTCTGGAACGCTCTTTCCAGGGTAGCTGGGAGTACAGTCTGAGTTCCTTCTCTGCCCAGCCACACTCACAGTCTAGACTCAAATCCAGTAACCAGCCAGTTTGAAGCAAGCCACCCAGCAAAACCACGTAGACAGAACACACACGACTGCTGGCCAGCTTTACTCTCAGTGGGTGGTCGGTGGTCTTAGGGTAGAGAATCTCGATCCGGACGAGCCCCCAATGTTAGACTCTCAGAGAGAATCTTCCCTCAGGAGGGAGATCCTCGCCCCAAAATGACCAGTCCGAGTCCACAGGCTGTCAAATCTGCAAGATGGATGCCGTTGCGATGATTATGGGAGTATATGAGACATACGCATGTCATCGCCTATATTTTGCTATAATCAAAACAGTGAGTTAGCAAAAGTGCCATGGTGGCCGGGTCTTCCCGAGGGGTCAGACTGTTTTTCCCTGCCAGGTGGCCTCCATAGAACAATGTCCATATATTTTAGTCTAGTTTCTGCACTTTTGTTTTTCAATATTTTGTTCTAAATGTTAGAGCAATGCACCGAACCAGCAATGAT